>NC_050188.1:1765000-1847500 GCF_008315115.2 Sander lucioperca
TGTGTGTTTAGCGGAAAGGGATAGAGAGGGATGAAGAGTAAACGGGATTCCGACTTTAAACTCAGAACTCAATACATTTTTTCACATGTGGCCCTGATCCTCTTTCGTACTCCTTCACACGCAGGATGCATATGGCAACACATTCTCACTCTCAGCGCGTTAAAAAGAGACGCTTGGTCAGGGGCGTTTGGCGTTTCTTTTACTGACGCAAAAATTCTCCTTTCTCCTCTGGCCATCTGGTATCACTTTTTGACGCTCTAGGTCGGGAGGTACGTTTAACGGACATCCACCACCCCAACCTGCCTCCTTATGCGGATTTTGGGTCTTTCTTACTACTCGCTACCGTTGTCGCTCTTCATACTAGGTCATCTTACAGCGGCGCAGTCGAGCTGCGCTGTCGGTATCTGGCGCTGAGAGACACCGACCAAGCGTCAGTATTTGACAACTTGGGAATGAGATGCATGTGGAGGTCAGTCCCAGAAGTTGACTGCGTAATGAGCTGCTGTTTGAGTAAATCATGCAGATTGCAGCTACAAATTAGATGGAGGGAAAAAAAACAGCGCACACATGCACTTCACTTCATTTTCCTTGTAAATCTGCCCCTCAATGTCCAAAAATGCACATTTGACATATAGAGAAATCCACTTAGCAGAGGGTCTAATGTCTAGGTGTAACTGTTTATCATACCGCTATCTCCAGGAACACTATCTTCAGCCTCTTTGTCTTATTTTTGTCTTTTTGTCGCAATGCACTTTACAGATAATATTCGTGATGGTGTTTATGGTATTAACTACCTTTTGTTATTAGGAATAGGAGTTTTCTTTAGAGAACAATAACATTTTTAAAGTGGCCATATTATGCTCATTTTCAAGTTCATAATTGTAATTTGAGGTTGTACCAGAATAGGTTTACATGGTTTAATTTTCAGAAAAGACCATATTTTTGTTGTACTGCACACTGCTGCAGCTCCTCTTTTCACCCTGTGTGTTCAGGTCTCTGTTTTAGCTACAGAGTGAGACCTCTCAACTTCTGTAACATCTTTGTTGTCAGTCGCACATGCGCAGTAGCTAGGTAAGGACTACATGAGCTAGCTAGCTGTTTCTCCAACTTTGGCCAGTACAAGGCAGGATTAGCTGGGAGACTTCTTCTAAATGAGGGCGCACTTCCAACTTTGCGTGGAATACCTGCAGAACAGGGACATGTAAGTAGTTCTATACAATTTATTTTGTAGATTAGGGTGAACTCGTGTGTGTTGTAGCAGTGTTTTGCCATTGAGAACGAGCTAGCATGCTAGCGCTAGCATGCTAGCGCTAGCATGCTAACGGTTAGCCCCCTAGGCCCCTCGTTTCGGCTAGTTACGTAGAAAGCCGTGCAGATTTTGAACAGCTCACTGAAGGCAGGATACATTCAGAAACCTGTCTCTCACTCTAAACAGCATGGATGTTTTTTTCATCATGACACCAGAGACACAAAATAACACCCCAAATCCCAGAAAAAGTGATCTTTTCATAATATGGGCACTTTTATGTTATTATTGTACCGGGCCTTGTTTCCTGCTGCTGTGACACTCGACACAAATGTCCTTAAGTGGGTTCAATAAAGTTGATCTCATCAAAAATGTTTAAGCATTCTGAATATGTTTTGTTGTGGGATGTAATACGTGCATGCTTACAGAAAAGGTAGCTTTATTATGTCATTGAAAAACTAAATGTTGTTTGCAGGTGCATGCATGTTAAGCTTATGTGTTTTCAGGGACATATTGTACGAATATGCCTGTGAGTGTGTGTGTATCTGTTTTCACAAAATGTCAAAGAACTACATTAGCAGGGAGCAGCTGGTTCCCTCTGTGAATGACTAATACCATCAGCAGTCATGCAACTGGCTGGGCACACACACACACACACTCACGTCCCATGGTTATACACACACACACACACACACACACACACACACACACACACACACACACACACACAGGCACATTGATTTTACACAATATTTTATCAGTAACATCTTTACAGAATTGAGTTACAGACGTAGCCGGGTTGGCTCAGTGGGTAGAGCAGGCGCACATATACTGAGAGGTTTATGCCTCGACGCAGAGGTCCAGGGTTCGAGTCCGACCTGTGACGATTTCCTGCATGTCTTCCCTCTCTCCCCTTTCTCACCTAGCTGTCCTATCGATTAAATGCGGAAAAGTCCAAAAAAGAATTAAAAAAAAAAAGAATTGAGTTACAGACTAATACGCACAAACTCTAAAAAACTTCAATACTGTGTTGGATTTGTTGGACAGTTAAGCTTCTGTTAGCAACATGAACTAATGGTTGTTCAACAAACACCACAGTACAACCATATGAAGCAGTTACTGTAGCCCTTGAGCAAGGCGCCGAACCCAGATCTGCTTTTGGGGTCCTGTCCATGGGCAGCCCCCCTCGCTCTGACATCTCTTCATTTAATACGTTTGTATAGGTCCTGTTTGCATGTGTGTGTGTGTTTCCATCCCGTTCTCATTACCAACTCGTCAAATACTGACGCTTGGTAAGTGGCTCTCGGCGTCAGATACCGACGCAAAAATCAACAATGCCCTTTAAAGTATTTAGCTGTACAGGATGCACTGGTGGACGGGTCAGTCAACACAGGACTTTCACCCAGGAGACCGTAGTTCCTGTCCCGTTCTTGTCCCAAGGTTCACTGAAACGTGCATTTTGTAATCCAACCCACGATCATTCCCTAAACATAACTGTCCTGACTTGTGCCGCATGTCAGTTATGTACATTTTTTAATTGACGCAAAAAAAAAAGTGACGCCAAGAGTCCCAACCAAGCAGGTTCCAAATATGACGCCAAAGGGGCTAGGCGCTAAAGGAGACTTTTTGTGTCAGTAAGAAACCCCAAAGGGCCCTGACCAAGCGTCGATTTTTGACGCAGTGGGAGTAAGAATGCGTTGATATTTCGGACCTGTATGTGTGTGTAATGTGTATAATGACAGAGTAAAAAACATTGAATTTCCTCTCAGGGATTAATGTCTACTTCCTTTTGGTGATTCTTCCTCTTTTTTCCTCACTCTGAGGTCATTTGATCCTCAGAATGGACAGAAAACAGAAAGGGAAAAAAGGCACACATACATGACAACCGTGGTACAGCAGCTTGTCACAGCCCACGCATCGCATATATGACGTCACTGAGACGCCATCGCTGGCTGTGATGTACAGTCGAGGCTGTTTGCGTGTGAGAGATATTCAAAGAGACAGAAATAGTGTGTGGTCTCTGTTTCCAGTGTACAGGGAGAAGAGACACAGGCACAGATGGAGCAGAGAAACAGACCAGCGTGTTTGTTTGCTTCGTTGGCATGTGCTGCCAGAAGCCTTTTTTTCTGTTTTGGCAGACATTACCAACAGAGCCCAGTGCTACAAATTCAACCTGGTGAGCCAAGTGTACAACAGCAAGCATGACAGTGATGAAGAGTCTTTACCTGATGTTACCTGATACCCAGGTAGTCGTGTCTTTAAGCAAGACACTGAACCCCAAGTTGCTCCTGGCGGCAGGCCAGCGCCTTGCATGGCAGCTCCGCCACCATCGGTGTATGAATGTGTGTGTGTGAATGGGTGAATGGGAGAGGCAAATTGCAAAGCGCTTTGTTAGGTAAAGGTAGAAAGGTGCTATATAATTGCGGGTCCATTTACCATTTAGAGTCCCAGGGCATAAAGATACAAAGCCTAATAGTGTGTCAAGCAGACACGCTGGTATTTTGGCAGACCAATATGCATTGTCTCTTGTTTGGATCCTGCAGCTGGCAAAGGATCCTAACCAATTTTACACAGCAAAACAATTGGAACCATGACAACGACACATATGGCTTTTGTCTCTAATGGAAACGATTACAATCGGCATTCACTCCCGGGACAAATGACTCTGCAGTAGTCAACGGGTATTTATCGGCTCTCGCCCCGCTAATTTTGGGCGTGATGCTATAACGGCCCCCGTCGGTAACTTTTGTCATCTCTGCCACAATTTCCGTCTCTCCGCGCAATCTGCGCTCGAACATCGTTCCAAATAAGTCTGCACCGGGTTTGAAAGAGAGACTGAAGATATCAAGTAACATTTTATTGACCTCCATGCTGCTTTCTGCTGTTTACTAACCCTGTTTTCTGGATCGTTTGTGACGTTGAACGTGACAAACCAGAAAAAAACAAAGACATACTCGTCTACTGGCAATGGGAAAGGAGTCTATCACCTATTTTTAGCAGGTTAATCTTCATATAAAAACGTGGAATCACGCAAATTCTTCCTTTTCTAGGTGCCTGGGTGTGTCACCTGGTAGAGCGCGCGCCCATATATAGAGGTTTTCTCCTCGAATCAGCGGCCGTGGGTTTGACTCCGCCTATAATAAAGGCCTACAAATGCCCCAAAAAATAATCTTCCTAATCCTTTCCTTTACATTTATTTGGTGAAGGACCATACAAACAACAGGAATCTCAAGCAATGATTAGATGTTTTGTAATTCACCTGCACGACATATGAACTCCCCGTTGCCTCTATAACAATGTACAGACAGGTGTGTGTGTGTGTGTGTGTGTGTGTGTGTGTGTGTGTGTGTGTGTGTTTGTGTGTGTTTGTGTGTGCTGTCTTGTTCAATTAATGAGTGTGTGTACTGTACTGCAGGTACAAAGGGACAGCAGGTCCTTTAGGGGCAGAGGGAACATAGCATCTTGTCAAGGACACAGATGCTGCCCAACTGTTCCACTTACACTGGGTCACACACACACACACACACACACACACACACACACACACACACACACACACACACAGCGCTAAAGTTGATGGTCTGAACATGGCCCAAAGTTACTTTACTGTGTGTTAACTGCTTTGTGAGAAAATGCACTATTAAGTATTTTTTCCAGCAATAGCCATTTAATGTATTTACATCCTGTTATTACCTCTAAAAATAGTCCTTTTCCTTGTTAGTGGAAGAGGCCGCCGTTCCCATGCAGAAATTGAATTACTTAAAAAAGCAAGAGGGATTTACAGGAAACTGTGCAGCATAATCTCCAGCATTACTGTCTTTTTTTATCTCATTGTTATCAGCCTCAGTGTTTACTGATCAGAGAATATGGGCTGCTCTCGCTCTCTCACTCTCATTATATATGGAAATTACATCACACTGGTGATAGAAAGAAAGAAAGAAAGAAAGAAAGAAATGCAAAGCAGGAGCCGATAACAACATCACACAAGCCAGATCAAAGATTTGAGAGATAATTAGAGCGCGAGTGAGAGAGGCGAGTTATTGGAGGAGGGAGGAGAGATTGATGGAGTAGAGGTAAATAGGTGACCTGGGAGACACGGAAAAAAAGAGAGACATGGCAAGGAAGAAATGAATGATGAAGCGAGAGGGGAGGAGAGTTGCCTGCAGGGTGTCCAGAGCTTGTTTTTGTTTTTGCTGCATTGTAGAGCGCAATCAACCATTGGATACTTACATACTCCACTGCAGATCCTCCAAATTGAACACAATATGTTGCGTGTGCTCATGCCCTCTAGAACAACACATACCTAGAAGCTTAGGTTAGGGGACCTTTGTTGTCAGGGTTACAGCGATAACAACGTGGTTAAGATTAGGGAATGATCGTGGTCATGCAACAGCGACATTATGCAACCTATGACGAGTAGTCGCAAGAAGACGTTGCTTTGTTTTACAGGGTTAAAAGGCAAAAATAACGTACATTTCTGTGCCTGAATCATTTTCACAACTGTTTGATGATTTCTTTTTTGATTTTAGTTTATCTTATTACTATCAGTATTGTTTTTATTATCGATTATCAACAAGGATTTGGCAGAGTAAACTGAAATGTATGTAGTTTAGTAGATTGAAGTGACAGGGTAAAGTGAGGAACAGCTGATAGGACAAATAAGAAATAATAAACAGAGGAGAGAAAGCGGAGAAAGACCCAGAACCATTTGTGTGGGTGTAAGCAGCATTACTGTGATCTAGTGTCCCTAACACTACATACATCTGCAATATTGGATTCAGCTAAATGTATTCCCCACCAGTGTTGGGGTAGTAACTCTAAAAAAGGAATAGATTACACATTACTAGTTACTTTAAAAAAGGAATGCCTTATTTTACTACATTACTCACTGATAAAAGTAACTAGTTACACTACTAGCTACATTACTTTTGGATTACTCTGTAACATCACCTGAGATGCACCATAACTTACAGTACTTGCCAAATAACAATATAAAGTTCAACCTCATGTTAACAAATACATCTAGACGTACACACATTACTTCTGTTCTCTACACCCTACATTGGCTCCTTGTGCGTTTTAGAATAGATTTTAAGATCTTATTGTTTGTTTTCAAGGCCTCAAATGGCCTGGCCCTGGAGTATTTGTCAGAAATTTTAACTTTGCGTGAGCACAACCGGTCATTGCGGTCTTCAAATCAGCTGGTTTTAGAAGTCCAAAGGTCAAGGTATAAACGGT
The DNA here is from genome assembly GCF_008315115.2 of Sander lucioperca. NCBI lineage: Eukaryota > Metazoa > Chordata > Actinopteri > Perciformes > Percidae > Sander > Sander lucioperca. The sequence continues at coordinate 1,771,485 of NC_050188.1, forward strand.
GGGGTGACCAGGCTTTTGCAGTTGCTGCCCCGAGACTCTGGAACAAGTTACCACCTGATATTCCTACACTGTATCACTGTACTTCATGAAATTGTCATGTTATTTTTTATCTATTGATTTGTGTACAAGAACACGTTTTTCTCTTTTTTTTTTGTGGTGGCCAGCACAAAATGGGAACCATCTATACGGAGGTTAGGTTTAGGAAAAGATGAACGAGGGAAGCAAACGTCACACCTCAGGACAAGATTCGCAGTCTTTGGGGGACACGCGACAACAACAACGGGACGGCGGCGGTTGGGTTTAGGAAAAGAACAACAGGGAAAGGACGCGTCACACACCTGGAGACGGCCGCGGGAGACGGCTGCGGGGGACGCGCGACAATAACGGGGTGGCGAAGGTTGGGTTTAGGAAAAAATGAACGGGGAAAGGACGCCTAACACGCTGGGAGCCGGCCGCGGGGGACACGCGACAATAACGTGACGGTTATGATTAAGAGCACAACAACGGGGAAACAAAACGCCACACGCGGGCCACGATCCCTGGTCTCCTGGGTGAAAGTCCTGTGTTGTTTGACCCATCCACCACCCCAACCAACCTCCTTACGCGGATTTTTGGCATTTCATACTACTTGCTACCGTAGTCGTGCACGTAATATGCTTCCAATTGAAATACATTAGTTTACATTTTCGTGCTGGCCACCACGAAAAAAACAAGAAAAACGTGCCTGTGTACACGAATCAATAGATTAAATAACGTAACCATTTTACGAACTGCCGTAAGACTGGGTTGGATATTCGCACTAATACGGATGTAGCTCTTTTTAGGTCCAAACTCAAAACCTATTTGTTTAGACTGGCTTTTAATACGTAGTAGTGGTATGACAATTTCACTCTCCTGTTTCTTTGTAACCTTTTCTGATTTTACTGTGTTATATGTTTCATTCTTTTTATTGCATGCTATGTTGTTTTATACTTGATTCCTGATCAGCACTTTGGATACCTGCTGGTTGCTGTAAAGTGCTATATAACTACATTTTGATTGATTGATTGATTGATGTATGCCCAGATCAACACAAACCCTTATTATAATGGAGGACATACACAAGATCTCTCTTTTATGCTCTTCAATACCACAAAGCTGACAACAAAGTTGTGAACATCAGCACAAAATTTGTCAAAAAGTACTGGCGCCCTTCCGCTCTTCATTATCTGTATTTTGCCCAGTATGTTTCGGAAAGACGGCGATTCCACCGTCGAAACAGGCAACATTTCCTCCACTATGTCTGCTGCCACAAGCCCACTTATCTCTGCTCTGTTTACCTGCTGTTGACAATCAAGTCCTGGCTGCTTGGCTGGTGTCGGCAACATGCTGTTTTCACCCACGCCTCAGGGTCCGGGGGATTTCAGCAACTAGCTTAGATTGGATGTTGTGTTTGTGGCGATGGAGAGGTGTTTGTGGCCTGGGCACAATTTACACTTTACAATCAAGTTTTTGTCCTTTCGCGCAACTAATTTGAAGTAATGGGCATACCTCCACCCCTCAAAAGTGTTATGGTGTTACGCAAACGTACACAAGGATTGATTTGTTATTCTCTCCTCACCTTATGCAGATATTGAAGAACCAGTAACGCAAGTAACGCGATACTTATTTGATAAGTAACTGTAATGTGATCCTGAGTTATCAACAGTAATGCGTTACATTACTGCATTACAGACAAATGTAACGTATGATTACTAAGTAACACTTTACCCCCAACACTGTTCCCCACACACACACACACACACACACACACACACACACACACACACACACACACACACACACAGTAGAGTGCTGATCGGGCTGCATTTTACTGTCTGAGCCCGGCCCGCGTCCGACAGAGCAGTAACCGAAACCCATCCATCCTCTAACACACACACACACACACACACACACACACACACACACACACACACCCTCACAGTCTTGATCCCTGAAAGCCTACAGAAGCTCTGACCCACACTGTCTTGTGATGTGAAATCCAGGTAATGAATGGGAGCGACAGGAGAGCGGAGCACACTGTAACATCTCAATGACGCATTGTCATGGCGACTGCTTTCTTGTAACATGTCTGCATTTTTCTGTCTATTTCTTTTCTTAATTCTTTAATCACCTGATCTTCACCTGCCAGCTCCATAGACGGACAATGTGTCTCCACTTCCTCCCACTGTAAAAAATGAAGCGAAAATATCCCAGATACGGGTCCCGCCCATACACCCACCCAGCCAATCGCGAGTCAATAACAGCTGTCAATCATGATGTTTCACCCTGTTTTTACAGTTTCAAATAACTAATAAAAACCAAACTTGTCAGAATAATTAACACTTGAACCAACTTCAGCACATCCGCGTGATCAGAACTACCTAAGGTGACAGAAACTATCATTGGGAAAAATGTATTTGACGTGTACTCTGATTTTTTAGTTTGGTCCATGTCCCATCCGCTAACAGGGAGGGGACAGGATTTAGGACCTATAATGCAGCCAGCCACCAGGGGTCGATCCAGATGTTTTGGCGACACAATTACAGTCTATACATCAACCCCTGGCCAGCACACCTGCCCGACTTGTGCTACGCATGCGCAGAGCATGGTTATTGTAGTAAACTAAAATGAAAATAAGCAGTTCAAACATGTTTTAAGTAAACTGAAACTTAATAAAAACTAAAATCTAAAAAGAAAGACTAAAACTTAAGTGAAACTATATTGCCAGTTTGAGAAACTAATACAAATGAAACAAAAATGAACTTAAATCATTTCAGTTTTAGTTTTTTAGCTATAATATATATCACTGCTGAAAAAGGACAGCGTGAATTTCCGTCAACTCTCGTGACATTGAACCACTGAAACCGAACGGATTTGACATGAGCTGGCGTTGTGCTGTAATTGTGCGTCACATCAGACACTAAAGTAGCGCAAAGATAATTGCCCACACTTGGAGTCCTCTCCCACCATTCACCCTTTTATTGAGAATCTCATGCTCCCTCCAGATTCCGAGCAGCTGATATCAAATTTCTTTCCGACTCGGTTGTCCTCAGAACATATTAGGGCAGCATTAGTCTCGCATTGCCAGACCTTCCTCCGCAGCGCTGTGGAGGAGGGGTCCTGGATTTATTGTTTTTCTATTATACCATGGTCTCGATTAATACTTGATTCTGATTGGCTGCAGGGTGTCCATAATTAAGTTTTATAGGACACCTACTAAAGGAGTTCCAGTGGATACTGACTGTTTACTGTTCTAAATAAATGAGCTACATTAAATGGATGGCACTACCGCACAAGCTGCAAGAAGTAAGTTTTAGTGCCCCTCTGAACTGAACGTATAAATATCTTCACCACCGATGAGGATCATCACCAGGTGGGTGAAACAATGCACGTGGCTCTGGCTCCACGCCATAAATAGCTCACAGGCCGCCGTCATTTGTTGGTGTGACATTTTCATCGTAAAGGTTAGATGTTGTAGGATGCATTCCTCTCATAGCTGAGGCCTGTCACGCTCCGCTGTTCTGTGTCATCGCCTGCAGATACGCTTGTTATTTCAATGTGATTTGTGAGAACCTGATTCTTAAGATCAGACTTCTTGAAATCATGTCTCCCTATTTCGACTATTCTTGGCCTGGAAATAGAGCTCATGTCGCTGCTGTGACTATTTGTTGAAAATGGTGTCTGCATTACTTCATCCTGTTCTCGCTCTTCATCTTCATCTCTTTACATTGCTGGAAGTCCTCCAGACTATGCACAGTTTGGATTGGACCATTTTTGTTTTTACAGACCTAGGTAACGTCGGGGTGTGACTAGATGAGAAATATAGTCAGAAGAAAATGTGGGAATGCGTTTGGTTCTTATACTCAGTACCTAAACGTATAATTGTATTTGCCGCTGACTGTGTCTCTCAAAGCCTATATTCAAATGATCTCAAATAAAAGCTCACATATTAAAGTGACTATATATTAGTGTTTCTGAAGCTCTGTCATTTTCCATACAATGGTCTTAAATGACCTATAACAGCAAACAAAACTAACAGTGGAAAGAACGCTATTTTTGTATGGTTTTTTACAGAATGATTTGCGGCAGGTAGACGGCGCTACAGTAACACATTCTGATGGGTCACAGATTTCGTTGTAACACTGGAAAAGCCTGTGCTAGCGTATGCCAGCGGAGCCAGGTAAAAGGAAGCAGGAGATTTCTTTATATAGGCCTAATTGTCCATCCATCCATCCAAACTTCCCTTTCCCGAGCCACACTAACCAGCTCCGACTGGGGGATCCCGAGGCGTTCTCAGGCCAGGGTGGAGATATAATCCCTCCACCTAGTCCTGGGTCTTCCCCGAGGCCTCCTCTCAGCTGGACGTGCCTGGAACACCTCCCTAGGGAGGCGCCCAGGGGGCATCCTTACCAGATGCCCAAACCACCTCAACTGGCTCCTTTTCGATGCAAAGGAGCAGCGACTCTACTCTGGCTTCCAGCTTCTCACCCTATCTCTAAGGGAGACGCCAGCCACCCTCCTGAGGAAACCTATTTCGGCCGCTTGTACCCTGGATCTCGTTCTCTAATTGTATTTAATGTTATTTTAGAAGTTATCTGCTATAGTCATGGCTGATACTGGGGCAAGACCATCACAGAAAAGAAGGAAATTAAACGAAATACTACTAAAAGCTCAAAGGGAAAATGACAGACAGCGGGCAATAACGTGAGTCAACTTCGGTCGGGCTTTTAAGGGCGTTTTCACACATGAAAGTCCGAACCAAGGTCCGGACCAAGGTTCATGTTTTTGTATACTTTTGATCCAGTAAGTTTTGGTTTCACACTGCAGTTATGCAAGCGCACTAAAGAACTATACGTGACAAAACTACGTCCTGCCGTCATCACATACGTGAGCTGCGTCTCCAGATACTTATAACTGATTGGTTTGTAGACGGGCTTCCCCGTCCTCTCGTATCTTCTCTCTGTGTCGGAGTTTTTTCAGCTGACTGCTGCTCTCCCCTACTGCCGCGCCTCTTTTTGTTTTGTTGTGATGTTGAGAAGACACTGGAACTTTCTGGAGAATTTATTCAGAGACAAACGGAAACCTACACTGTACATTTACTACCACTTAACAAATAAACTGCTGATGTATTCTCTGCTCTGATAGCCGACAGCTGTCTGCTCTGAGCGCATTCACCGTCACTCTCACTCTCTCATGTAGCCTACACACTAAGCACCAAGCTATTCCTTAAAGGAGCTATTCCCCGGTCTTGTAACACAAGGAGAGCCTGCCAGAGCTTCTTCTATTTGGTCCGAAAGTCCGAACCATCCAAAAAATGCTTTCACACTATAAACGAACCGGACCATGGTTCAGTTTGGTCCTGACCGAGACCACCTCTTTTGGTGGGACCAAAATTTGGTCTTTTGATCTGGACCGTGGTCCGGGGGAGGTTTCACACCTCTAATTTTGGTTCGGATCAAACTGAAAAGTCCGAAAGTCCAGACCAAATGAGGTATGTGTGAAAACGCCCTAACAGATTGAGACAATTACAGGATGGTAAATGATTCAAAACCGACCCCGAATTGGCCCTCAGGTATGTAGTCATTCATAAAATAACTTTACAATGTGCGATGTGGTTGTACATCAGTAGCTGACATTAAATGACGTCCCCTTTCCATTTAGCGTGGAGGTTTTCATTTTACTCCGTGTTTGTGTTGCCTTACTATTTTCTGTTCCCTTGTCCCCCTGTACCTGTGTGAAGCGTCTGCGGGTTTCATGAAATGCGCTATATTAATCTAAGTTATTACTACGTTGGTTGCTACGACAATCTCTTAATGCTATGGCTCGTGACACAGTGACAGTGATAACGTTGCCCGGTTTAGCTCACGATACATCCAAAGTAGGCTAAGTTACCGTATGCAACACTTGAAATGCAACGATGCATCTGTAACGGATTCTCTTATTGTAAAATAATGATATATGACCTCCCAGTAACGCTAACTCAGTAACATACAGTGGGCAATACAGCACCGTAAAGAAAAGACATTTACGTCAGCAGGTCTGGTAAGTAAGTAAGTCCAAAGCGGCCTCTAGAATCAACACAAACTGAAAGTTACATATAGCCATTTTAAATTCAGCATATTTGTAGTTTTCCACAGCACTAATTCCAACAGTGCAACAACAAATGTTAACTCACCACTCTGTTACTCTGAGTTTCTCTTTGTTCAGATATAGTGTTCACATTAACTTATTGTTCAACTCTATTTGCTTCTACTTTGCCTTTGTTTTTTTATCGCTGTTAAGTTAATGCTGATTAAACTCTTTCTACAGATGACAAAAAAGCCTACCAGGAAAGGGAGAGATATGGAGATCACCAAACTCAGTATGATTCATCCTCTGGGGACTATGCATTTCTGTGCAAAATTAAATGTAAATCCATAAATATTTCAGTCTGGACCAAAGTGGTGCAGAAACAGATCAACCAACACACCAACAGAACCACGCCACTAGCACACAAAAATGTATTTTCTTTACAGGGGGATTGCATTACAATCCGTGTACACAGATTTCTGTCTTTCGGGCTTCAGTGTAAGTTGTCGTATTTGACTGGTAACATTCTCACTTTGCTGCCTCAAAAGCAACTTTTGCTTTTCTGCGAGGACTCATTTCACCTCCAACTTAACAAGTACGTGACTTGTGACTTGAGGTATGTGACTTCTCTGTGCGCCTGTTTGAATTACTGAAACGTACTACTTTCAACCTTGCACTAAAATCAAGAAAAGGCTGCCGTCTGGGGAAGTGCTGCTTTGATATTTTGATCATGAGGTATTTCTAATTTTGGACAAGCAGCTCTGTCCCATTAAAATCCTTTCAGCCTTAAGGCGGCTCCTCTCAGAGATGGACTACTAACTGTGGAAGCGCTGCAGTCTCTCAAAAATAAGGGAATCTCTGGGATTTGAGATTGAAGTTTTAACCTGGTTTTGCTTCTAATTATTATCTTAACTAGTTTGAGAAGTTAGAGAGGGCATGATGGTTTAAACAGGCACGGTATTACCTTGCTCATATCAATTGATTTATCTGCATGTAGACTACTAATAAAATCAATACTAAACATGTGAACAGGTTAGCTAATGGTTACATTTAGAGCCGTATATAACTTCAGGTTTGGTTAATTCAAGAAAATAAAGCTGTAGGTCATGCTGGGACCAGGCACGCACTAGACATAGCTATGATTGTGAAAGTTATAATTACAGACTATTGAATGCATCATGTCTTTGTGGGGCCTTTAGAAGTATAAAAGTAGTAAGTGTGTGTGTGTGTGTGTGTGTGTGTGTGTGTGTGTGTGTGTGTGTGTGTGCGTGCGTGCGTGCGTGCGTGCGTGTGTGCGTGTGTGTGCATGTGTCCCAGACTGCCAAACCTCAAGCACTTGGCTCCTCTGTCTGAAGTGCAGCAGCCAATTCCTTTAAGGACATTTCAGCCTAGTTTGGAGAGAAAGTGGAACGTGGCCTCAGACTGACAGTTTATATAGAAACTAGAGCTCAGACACACAATTATCACCTCTTCTCTCTCTGTCTCTTCATCCCATCTGGCCGATCAATTCTTCACCAACTCCTCCCTCTGTCCGCGTAGCTGTCTTGAGAAACAATTAGAACCATTTTTGACCTAGATTATATGTATTCTACATCAGTATCCTTCCTGTCGGCTGCAGCTTTTTAAACCAATTAACTGTACATGCTTAATAATGTTCACGATCAAATCCTGTACCCCTCAATGTGTAAGCAGAACTACTGTTTGCCTTAAATTGGAGCATAACTGCTACACCTAGCACCAATGCCTGGATTCAAAATACTGAACATTGTATGGGAAAGGAAAAAAAAATATTGAGAGCAACACTCAGTATTCAGGAGAAATCTGAAAACCACTTGGCTATTATATGATGAAATATTCTTAACTAGCTTTATCCATTCGTTGAAAAAGGCAGTGGGTTACAATTGAAACCTCTGGAAAAATCGATGTGAACCTAGACTTTAGAATATATGCATCACAGATGTGTCCCTACATGTTACTATTTCATCAATACATGGTGATATCAGGAACCTTTTCATGCATTCTTCTTAAAAAAAAAGTATGAGGACATTTGTCTTATCGGAGCTTCTTTGTTTCTTGTTTTAATACTTTCTAGAGACGTATTCTGTTTGCAACTGATGCATCAGTGTGTGTAGCATTTTACTGGTTGTAACTGGTTGAGAAAAAACTAATTTTAACTACCTGTTGGGTAGTTTGGTCTACTGGTTCCTAACGTATAAAGGTCTGCTACACAAATCTGCATTCATATTTTGAAAAATACATTATTTGACTTACCAAGACTGTTTTTTTTTTTTAACTTCACGGAGCAAACAGAGCTACGTTATGTTGTCATAATGTTTTTCCGCCACAAACGCAAACGTTGCCTCGTTGCATATATCGCCGCAGCTTGCTGGTCTGGTGTGCAGGATTTGGTTATCATTCGGGGCGTCCGGATCATGCCGTGGGCTGCCCACTGCATCACGGCTGTGCTCCTGTATCACGCAGTGTGGCACACAACTTTCATCTTACTTTGGATTCGTCACGGATCATGGAAAGTGAAACTTGAATCTTTCATGGGGCAGGTGGATTTATTCATGCGCTTTGAAAAGATTGATCAAAAGCTTCTTTCTTTGCACATTTTTATTTACAGCATTATATGTTGGTAAGTATATCATAACATGTTGCATATTAACTTATTGGGAGAAAACAGGTAGTTTTGTTATATTCTTCACTCTTTCATGTTACTAGCTATAACACAACAACCACGGAACATTAACCGTTTATTAGCCCAATAGCATGTCTTTACAACAGCATGGCTAACACCAACATCGGAAGCTAAAGTTACCCACAATCCATCAGGTGTATCTCAACTACGGATCTAATAGTAGCCCAAAATGCACAACAGGTAGGTATATGTAAAATCAGACATTGAGTCCCTCCATATAGCCAAAATGGCATGCTCCTCGTTTCATAACGAGGGATTGAGATTGCCCGTCGAATCGGGCTCCTTCGATCGAAGCATTGAGTATTCAACTATTCGGGGTCACCCCTACAATTAACGTCTGATTTTAACCCAAACCACAATCATTTCTAAACCAAGTAGTTTTGTGCCTAAACCTAACCAAACTGTGACCGTTTCAAAACGTGTTTAAAAATGTTACGTTCTCTGGTTTACATGAAAAGGATGAAAAATGCTCATGTGGGTCTTTGCTGCCAATGCTAGGGGCTGTCATTTCTGAAACGCTCCTGTGGGTCGTATTAGAGGGTAGGAATAAACAACCTATATCATCGTATGGTTTGGAGGACTTGTTGGTCCCACCTGTTATTCAGATTTGCATTCAGATTTAGAAGGGAATTCTGGTGTCCATTTTGGTGGAACTGCCAGCAACTCGTGTGAAACGACATGCAACAAGGGGCCAGAGACACCAAGTGTTAGTTAAAGGGTCACAAGCCAAGGGGGTTGGGAGCCACTGGTCTATCAAGTGTTGTATTTTATATCCTATATGTTTTTTTTTTTTTTAAGTAATTGAGTAACTATAGTTGTCATATAAATGCAGTGGAGTAAAAAGTAGAACATTTTCCTCTGAAATGGGATGGAGTAGAATTAAAACCCTGATTCATGGAGATGTTACCTGCATGTAGAAATGGGTCCTATTTAAAAACATTCAATCACTTACGTTGCAAAAATAAAGGTATCTGTTTTATTTATTTTTTGGCTTCTTTTTTTGCTTCCCCCCCCCCCACATTTAAATTTTCTACACTGTATTTAACAGGAGATACTAGTTAGAGAGACAATAAAAGAAATGGAAAGCTTATAACTGTGAAGATATGAGATGGAAAAAGTCATATATGTACGACAATAAAAAAAATACTCAATTTTTGATGTAATGTAATTTGTATCTATCGATCGCTCTGTTATTATTAATTAAGATATAGTATGCCTGTGACCAATCAACATCACCAAAGCACGCACACGCACACGCACACACACACACACACACACACACACACACACACACACACACTCGGTCTTTAGATGAATGTCCCACTCCACCATCTGCTCCTCCTCTCTAGGAGTTCATTGTGTTTTCTGCTGAGTCAACAGGACGTCAGCTCTGTATTCTGCCATCGCTCGTCCCTGCAGATTTCCCAGAAGGCCACTGACACCGTCCTGAGATTAAGAAGCTCTACCTAGGGAGATCCAGCTGTCTTGTGGGAGGCGTGCTGACACACACACACAGCCACAGTGATTATTGCTTTCTTTCTTCTTCACTCAGAGAAGCTGAGAGGAATTGTGCACTCTTAACAAGAATGATTTATCATGCTGGACCACAAATGAATCCTTTGAAATCGGGGGCTTTCTCGTTTCACTACTTTTATCTCATGTTATCTCTTCCAGTCTTTTGTGTCTCCACAGTATCATTTAATGAATGCAAAATGATTACTTTCATTCTTCTTAATCTATTGATTACTTTTTGCGTTGAGTTGTTTAGTCTATAAATTGTCAGGAAAAAAATGAAAATGTCCACCGTCATTCTCCCAAAGCCCAAGATCCTTTCTTGAAGCTTCTTTTTTTGTTTGACCAACAGTTCAAAACCAAAGGACGTTCAATTTACAATGGTTTCAAACAAAGACAGAGCAGCAAATCCATCTTTCCTCCAATACATTCATGTTCTGATGTCCACGAGGTGAAAGTTGACATATAAAAAGGTTTTTTTTTTCTTCTGCAATCCACAGTTACATGTGTGTGAGATCTTGGATACCCTGTCTGATAAAGATATGTGTCTGCAAGAACCCATCTGAGAAGATCTGTAAATCTTGTTGAGTGCCCCTTAAGTTAACACATCCTGTCTCATACTCAACATAACGTGATTCTTCTTCAACTGCTTTTTACAAAACAGGCTGTTCTCATAAACCATTCGTACATATACCTAGGAAAAGTAATGTATTCCACATATTTATTGCTGTTGCACCACATTGACTGCTGCTGTATAAGAGCGCTCTCGCACTCGTATTGAGGAGGTCGGGGTGGATGCTTATTCCCTGGAGTCCTTATGCTTTCTCGTCTCGCAGATTTACTTGGGTTGTGGTGGCACCTGAATCGTTTTTGGCAGCTGCTGCTGTGGTCCTGCTCTACGTCCTGCTATGCCCTGCACTGCTACTACTATTATGTCTAGTCATAGTTCTATTATCTTTATTGTTACTGTAACTACCACTGCGCATTAGGGGTGGGTATCACCAGAGGCCTCACGATACGATATCATTACGATACTTATGTCACAATACGATATTATTGCGATTTGAAACATATTGCAATATTCTGGGATATATTGCAATTGACTACCTTTTTTCCAACTTCAAATTTTTCCCAATTTCAAATTATGTCCCCAAAAGGAAACTTTGTCAACATCTGTTTGATCTAAAAAGATCTATTTCTCCGTTTGTTCATCTCACTGCAAAATAGGATTGTCAAGCAGACAAACTGACCAACACATATAATAATAGATCAGTACTTTGCATCTGTGTATTGATACAGCATTGCCACGGAAAATATCGCGATACTATGCTGTATATATTTTTTCCCCCACCCCTACTGTGCATCATGCCAACCGCTATAATTATTATGAATCATATTTCTGTATGTCTGTATCAGTGTCTCTGTGTCCCAACCAGCAGCGGCAGAAGGATGACCACTAAGAGCCTGGTTCTGTTTGAGGTTTCTGCCCGTTTAAAGGAAGTTTTTCCTCGCCACAGCCAAGTGGTTGCTCTTGGGGGAAATCGTTGGGTCTCTGTAAATTATAGATTGGTCTAGACCTACTCTATCTATCTAGTGTCCTGAGATAACTGTTATGATATGACACTATAAATAAAGTTGAATTGAACTGGATGAGTGTGTACTGAAACACAGGGCTTTCAAGCAGGGGAGCGGAGTTCGTGTCATGGAAGAGGTTAAGGGGGAAACAGGAACAGGTGTTCGTGTCCCGGGAGTAATACTTAAAGGTGCAGTAGGTAAGACTTATAAAACTAACTATATTACTAACATATTTGCTAAAACTGACGCTATGTTCCAGTAGAACTACATGAAGCAGGTCATTTAAAAAAAATCTGGCTCCTCTGGCACCACCTACAGCCTGTAGTGCGATTTGCAAAAAGCCACCGCTTCCTGTTCAGATGCACCAATCAGGGCCAGGGGGAGTGTCTAACTGAGTGTCAATCACTGCTCATGCACAGACATTCATTCTCCCTTGTGGGGGGAGGGGCTTAGGAGACCGTTCTGGGCTTTAGCAGAAAGGGGGGAGGGACTGAGAAGTTGTTGATGTTCAAATTTTTTGGAAGTCCTGGAACCTCTCAATCCTACCTACAGCACCTTTAAGGGGACTGGACTCACAGTAACATTTTCTCGGCTAAATTCAACTGTATATGCCGCTTAAAGTTAACTGTCATGTGAGGACCGGCCGGCGGTGGTTTTCCTAGAATGAGATACAAATTGTTGTGCATGCGTTTTCATACAATATCATACAAAGCCGTTCATGTACAAAAGCGTGTCTGAAACAAATTTAACATTTCCTACAAAGAACTGGAAGTGCTTTCCTATGAAGTAATATCTTTGTATTTGTATAGCCTGTTTAAAGATAAATGTTTGCGTGTCAATCACTGTGAATTTTGCCCACTAATATCAGTCTGTCTCATTACATCCATGTTATTTTGAGAAGAAACATGTTGCCAAGAGCACACACAAACACACATACTGCCACCACAACCACCCTCATGTGTAGTGTGTTCTTTATTATCCTGTCCTGTTTCTGTATCCAGCCAGTCCCAAAATAAACAGGAACCTGCTGCTTCTTTGACTCATCCACCAGGAAAAAAATGCAATGGTGACAGAATACTGTTCTTTATTTACATGTCACACGCATACATGTATTCAAGAAAACATACAACCTACCTACACATTCACACCACATGAATGCACTTAAACACAAACACACAGATTCCACTTACAGGAAGGTAAGCACAAACAGCAGGGTTGTGTGAGGACCAGTGTGAGAAGAAGTGAGGGTTTATCATGCACATAGATCTACAGTACAGTATGCGCACACTTCCACACCTTGAGTCATCAAAGAAGCATCCAAAACACAACAGGAAAAGCACTAATCCCCTGTTCTCTGTGCTCTATAAATAACTGTTCTGTTCTTCTTAATCTCAGGAAGCAAGCGGGAGCCATAAAAAGAAACCGTCTGCTCAAAGGACAGTTCCTGCCTCACTGGTCTCTCTGCTCATTTCCTGCATTCCTTAAATGTTTTACACCAGTGAGTGTGTTCACATGGTGTGTGCATCGGGAGCATGCTCAGGTTTTTGGAGCGTTAAGTTATGTTTGTTGCACATGTGAACATCATATCCTTGTTTGAAAAAATCTTTATCACAGTTTTGAGAAACCTCAACATGCTGGCTGGAGAACTCTGATAGAAATCAGAGTGCATGCGGTATATACAGTAAACACCTGATCAGGGTTTCTGACCACTGTTTACACTCAAGTTTTGTGCTATCCAATCCATTCCAATCCAACTTTGTTTATATAGCACATTTAAAGACAACAGAGTTGAGCCAAGGTGCTGCAAAGTCAAGAAGCAAAAAGGGTCACAATAACAGAGAGACAATATTATATAAGAATAATAAGTTAATAAAAACACAGGGAATGATAAATGCAAAGAGAAACACTAAAACCACGGATAAGGAAATCTCTCACGCTGGGATAAAAGTGTTGAGTCGATGCGCTCCCCGTGGCTTTGTCCGAGGGTAGACGGTGATGCTGTGTGGGTGCTGTCGCAGCGGGTTTTGGGTATGCACCTCTGGTAACCTCTACCAAAATCATATTCAAAACACATTATTTATGTGTGTCTGTGTCTGTGTTTTATAAAAATGTATTGACCCTCTGACCTTTGTCTGTACTGTGTACACCTCTGAGTGTTTGGCTTTGACATTACTGCAGCACATTACCATTACAGAGAGCCAGTTATTAACAGCGTGTCGTGCTGTTGCTGCTCCTCACAGATCAGCCGCTGACCCACTAACAAGTCCTTGATTCGCAAACACACTCACAGAATATTAACCTGCTGAACTTGTTGTAGGCCCCATTTTCAATATATGTAGAAGGGAAACAAAGTAACTTACCAACATTAATAAAAATGAAAACTACTAATCAAAATGTTTTATTCTTACTCACACAGTCCCTCTAAACATAACCTTACTGCCTGTTGCCATATTGGCATTAGGATTGTTACATGTCACTGTTCCAAAAATGATACACAAGCACAAAACCACTTTGTTAAACCTGCAATAACTAATTTTGTTTAGTCACGCAAGCAATCTTATTTCCACATCAGCAACAGAGCAACACATTCTCATGAACAGGTTCATATGATATGGTATGAAAATGTATGCACAACAATTCTTATTTCTGTCAGGCAGGAAACATCGGAATGGCCTACCTCCTCGATAAGAGGCAGGAAATGTCTATCAGAATGGCCTACCTCCATGATAAAAGTAGGAATGCACCAAATCCAGGATTCGGGTTCGGATCCGGCCAAATATTGGGCTTTTTGACGGGGTTCGGTTTCTGCCGAACCTTAGAATTTTTTTCCACCGAACTATACACTTGCACTGCGCGCGCTACGTTGGACGACGTAATGTAGGTGGACTGTTCAATGCAGTAGGATGTGAGAAAGTGAAAATGAGAAAAGAAACCCTTGGTTACACATTTAACTATTTTAGAGGCTGTGGACGTTGTTTACTTCATTAATGTGTTTACTGTGTTAATGGACTGAGGATGGGAGTAGGATTCGGTATTCTGTATTGGATTCGGCAGAATCTTAACCAGTGGATTCGTTATTCAGCCGAACCCCAAAAATCGGGATTCGGTGCATCCCTAGATAAAAGGCAGGAAATGTCTATCAGAATGGCCTACCTCCTTGATAACAGGCAGGAAATGTCTATCAGAATGGCCTACCTCCACGATAAGAGGCAGAAAATGTCTATCAGAATGGCCTACCTCCTCGATAACAGGCAGGAAACCTCTATCAAAAAGGCCTACCTCCTCAATTACAGGCAGGAAATGTCGATCAGAATGGCCTACCTCCTCAATTACAGGCAGGAAACGTCTATCAGAATGGCCTACCTCCATGATAACAGGCAGGAAACATCTATCAGACTGGCCTACCTCCTTCATAACAGGTAGGAAACGTCTATCAGAATGGCCTACCTCCATGATAACAGGCAGGAAACATCTATCAGAATGGCCTACCTCCTTCATAACAGGTAGGAAACGTCTATCAGAATGGCCTACCTCCATGATAACAGGCAGGAAACATCTATCAGACTGGCCTACCTCCTTCATAACAGGTAGGAAACGTCTATCAGAATGGCCTACCTCCATGATAACAGGCAGGAAACATCTATCAGAATGGCCTACCTCCATGATAACAGGCAGGAAACATCTATCAGACTGGCCTACCTCCTTCATAACAGGCAGGAAACGTCTATCAGAATGGCCTACCTCCATGGGGTTGAGATATCCACTTTTGAGCAAAACAGAAATTTTGAGCACATCAAACACTCCTTTTCCTGTATTCTGGTGAATTTTTCTGCAACAATTTGTGCCATTTCTGCATCAAGGCATGGTGCAAATGTCTTTATTTATGTAAAGGACACTATAATGGGGGCTTGCACTGACCAGTTTTGATTATTGGGGGGTTGTAACCCCCCCATCCCCCCTGTACATTATGCCTATGACAGAAATACTTAAATATAATATCTTAAATATCAGGGATCCCAAGGGATCTCTTGGAGAGCTTTTACTCGATAGAGTCAATTTCTTCCCAAAATGCAGGTAACAGCCCTCTGGCTCCAGGCCTTCAATATAAACTGCTCTCGTCTGCCCTGCTCAAATTTCTCCTCTCATCCTGCCTTTCCTTTTCCTGATATATGCTTCATTTTCATCAGCTGTCCTTTTCTGTTCCCCCTTCTTGTCATTTTTTATCTCTCTCTCTAACCTCTTCCCCCTCTTCCTTCATTTCCCTTTATTCCTCTCCTTTTCTCTCTCCGCAGTCGTATAGGAGATGTCTTACCTCATGACAGGTAGCTATCATTTCTCCCTGCTCTAATTCACATTGCTCTAAATAGCCAGCAGTGGGTCGCAGCCTAAATTGCTTTAGCTCCGTTCTCCATATTGGGTTTCTGTCACAGAAACCAAACAGACACAAGTTCAACCAAAGAAAACCAGAACTTATTCTGGTGCCGAAAACTTCAGTGGCACCACAATGCCTTAATTATTTATTATTATATATTTATATATTATATATATGTTTTAATCAATTGGGTAAAAACTGAACCAAGAGAAAAAACAAATATGTCCCTAATATTAATCATATACATAGTTTTGACTATATTTCCAACTGTTAATCCAGTGATCTCAATGAGATAGATATTTCATTTACACTTCATGCGTCTTGGTCAGATCAGATTCGATATCAAATGCAACCAAGGACCAAGTCTAACTATGGCAATGAGCGGCCTGTGGAAGTAGCTATATCTGTGAACCAGCTCAACGCATTCTCATCAACGGGGTTCGTATGATATGGTACAAAAATGCACGCACAACAATTTGTATGATATCCTACGAAATTAGGCGACCGCCAGCTGGTCACGTGACGTCAGTCGTATCAGTGTCACTAGATGGAACTGTTCCTGAAATGTATGTAAGCCTACCTAACCGATAAGACTGAGGGACATGCGTCGTTGTTTCCAAAGGTCTCCGTTTGTGCCCGTCCAGACTACAGCACAACCCCGGAGTTTTCAAACCAAAATGGAAGCAACAGCGTTTCCAAATGTCTCTTTGCTGCCAAAATGCACAAGTTGTTCTTCTTCGGCCATTTTTTGGAAGTTACCAAACGGGTTCAGTTGCATTGCCACCACCCTCTGGAGTGCAGTAGAGCTGACCCCAAATTGCGCATTGCCTGGAAAAACCAAGACGGATCAATCATTGATCTCGTCTTTACAGGGAAGCTGGGAAATAAATAAAATTACAAATTAATATTGATAAATACAATGAATTATAGAAATGTCAAACATGCCCAAGTACATTGGACTTTTCAATTCCCTGTTCACATGTTGTGTCTGTCTGCATGATTTGGTGCTGCTGATTGGATGCTCATCATCAAAGGGCAGATCTATTTATTGCTTTTTTCCATTTTGGAATGAATAATGAAGAGTAGATGTTAATGGATTTTCCCTGCGGTCCTCTGTAGGCCCTGTCGTCCTCGTCTCCTCCTCAGCATGGGTTTTAAATAGATCCTGTAGAAATAGCTACAGAGGAGACACGCTGCTCTGAACCAGCTGCAAGTGTCACTTTGTATTTTTGTGTTTTTTTGCAAGTGCATACATTAGTACATTTGTATGTGCATATGTGTAAATTCATCTGTATTTCAGTTTGCTCCATTGACTTTGGCTTCATCCATAATTAATTTGATATAAATCAGTCTGTCAGTCACTGCTGTAAAGTGAAGGGCAGAATGACTTTTTAACGACTGCAGGGCTATTCTAGGGTCACACAGGCCTAACAGGTACGCACTTTCATCACTCATGCTGAACAATTCATTATTTTTATATACCCCTCCCTCCATTTTTCAACTTTCGTGTCTTGGTTCTTCCTCCTCTTGTCAGAGTTTATTTTTAGATTGTCACACGGACTATGAGTCTCATCTTTTTAAAAAGGAGATGTGAAGTCAATGTACGGATAAACAGCAGTCAATAGTCATGTTTCCATCTAATTGTCAAGCGAATTTTAAGCAAACTTTTAAAGTAAAGAAAAAAATGGTTTAGAGCGAATAAACTAGACTACGCAAAGCGTAGTTTTTTCACAAGTTGACGTTACGCATGGTCGTAGATTGCAAACCGGCTTGCTAAATCAAAGAGTTTAGAAGCTAAGTTATTTGGCAAAATGAAGAGAGGCAGCATTGGCAGGGCCACTCGATTCAAGCTGTTGAACCAATTCATCAATTTACCCGACGTGGCTGAGGCACAGGCTATAGCACACCGCAACTCCACTATGCACCTTGTGCCACAAGTGTACGGAGCACCGGATGGGACCCATATCCCGATCCTTCCCCCATCCGTTGGATACCGGGACTATAGTCATGTGAGTTACATGTTCGCTGAGTCATAATTTATTAGGCAAGGCTGTTTCCATCTCCTATTTTGCGCATTAACTCATTTTTGAAACCGCCACCTCAAGCAAGCATGAAAACTTGTTTGCAAATTTGAGTTTTTTAGAATTTTGCCGTTTCCATCAACATTTTCTAATGTGATACTTCAAAATGTACATAAAAATACGTTGATGGAAACATGACTAGTCAAGGTGTAAAAAGTAGGGGTGGGGGAAAGAAATCGATACAGCATAGTATCGCAATATTTTCTGTGGCAACACTGTATAAATACACAAACACCAAGTATCGATCTATTATTATATATGTTGTGGTCAGTTTGTCTGCCTGACAATCCCATTTTGCAGCAATAAAATTGAAGTGAGATGAACAAACAGAGAAATTGATCTTTTTAGATAAAAACAGATGTTGACAAAGTTTCCTTTTGGGGACATTGTTTGAAAATGGGAAAAAATTGAAGTTGGAAAAAAGGTAATAAATTGCAATTTATCCCATAATATTGCAATATGTTTAAAATTGCAAGTATCATGATGATATTGTATCGTGAGGCTTCTGGTGATTCCCACCCCTAGTAAAAATGTCCTCAGCTGCTTTATTGTCTCATGTGTTTCGAATGTAAAACTCCCAAAAATCTAAAGATTGGGATGATCTGCGTGCTCATCCTCAAGGAGTGAATAAAACAAAAATACTGATTGGTACAAAGAGGCGAAGTCCCTCCCCTTTCCGGTGGACCACCATGGGACCTTACGGGGAGAGACTAATAATCTTTTAATCCCGTTTGAATTGAGCCATGAATTACACATATGATGTTCGTCAATTTAAAAGATAATTTTACAAGTGAAGAAAATCACAGTTGTCACTTTGGAGAGGAAGGCTTCTGCAATTACAATTTCTTTGTAAATGAAAACAGCGCAGTGGTTTTGGTGGCAGTTATCATATAAATTCAAAGACACATAGATAAGCATTTGAATTCAAAAGTAATACAAAGATAAAATAAAAAAATAACATTTTATTGTTCTGACTGAGCAGTTCTGGTGTCACAACACTCAGACTTCTGGCTCTTTTGTTTAAAATTTGGGATGGTGTGGTTGGAACGACATGTTGTTATGTCATTTGTCTGGAGTGAAATGTTCTGCCATCTGGCTCTGATACCTCGCACTGAATGAGTGTGAATACCAAAACTGTGAATGTAGTAAGTGTAGGTGAGATAAAACCATATCGGACTAAAATCGGATGGTACACTTAGTGTAGTGTTCATTTTTTCGGTACATTAAAAAAAAACGTAATAAGCCGTAGTTTGTATCAAATATATGAAATAATGTTGTTTTTCTTAAACAGAAAATGAACAGTTATTCCATAATTAAAGGCCTAACTAAATTATCCTGTCATTAGTGCGTTAATAAGATATAATAAGCCTTACTTTGTATCAAATTAGACCAAAACAAGAAATTATTTGGTCTTTACAGAAAACAAACCCAGTTAGACGCTAATAAGAAACCATACACCTAAATTATGCTGTAACTAGAAACGCACATATTGCCGTATTAAACTCAAAATATACTCTATCTAGACAGTATATTGTACCAAATTACACTCTTTATAGAGACCAAATACCCATGCTTATTAGAAGAAAAGTACTGGTAATGTCAAACCACGTCGTCACATCTGCCGCAACTTCAGTCACTCATGCCTGGAGGCGCTCCGGAGTCCCGTGGTGTTTGTAGGAGGTACATACTGTATATATGTATGCTATACTTACACATGCTTTATCGATGCTCTACTTCCACAGTTAAGACACATGAACATGTAATGTTACTATCCGACCGTAGGCTGTAGAAGCTGCAGGACATAAGCATCTTTATTTCCCAGTCACATCCTTATTAGTGGGTAATTAGTGACACATAAGAACAGAACTTTACCATAAAATAAAGTAGGATATCAGCCTTAGTTCCTCTTATTATGTCTCATTAGAAGGTAGTTTGTAAACATTGTCACTGTTAGATCATAATTAGAAGGTTATTTCTACACCTTCCAATGAAAATGGCGAAATGATGCACATATTGTTATATTAGTGTACAGGAACACACATGATATTTGAAAAATGCATTGATTGATTGATTTATTGATTGATTGTGTAGGCTTTGCAGTTCGCTTGTGTCTGATCTTTTAACGCTACAGCTGCTCGCTGCTTCGTCCCTCGTTTGCTCGTGAAGACAGAAGAGAGAATTGTTACTGGCAGATTGGACGTGTTACAAGCGGCACAGACGTGGCGAATATTGTTACGATTCTGAAATAAAACACAGAAACATGAATATCTGTGAGTTGTCACAGCACTCAGGACACAGATAAAAAAAAAACAGGACGGATTCTTCAGAAGAGGTGATTATCTTCACTCGAGACTGAAAATAGCCACACTGAGAAATACAAAAGAGAGTAGCTGATAAGCTTAATTAGCTTTGTATTAGTCTATATCCGCGACGGATTGGTCTGTTGCGGCCAGAAATTTGTCTAAAACAACTTTTGAACGTACACAAGTTCCTTCCCTAGGTTATTTTCCAGAGGCACCGCGGCTCCGTCTGGTGCTTAGCACCGCCCAAGACGATTGTGATTGGTTTAAAGAAATGCCAATAAACCATAGCACGTTTTTCTCCCATCCCAGAATGCTGTGTGGACTAGCCAGACCCTCCTCTGCATCGCTGTAGAGGAAGGTCTAGCAATGCGAGTCTAGCTTTTTATCAACTCATTTGGCAATGGCTTGATTGTAACGGACCTTCAATAACATAAATACCAAAAAGTTACGCACTAAAGAGCTAAATAAAAAAATTGAAAAGAATGTTCCATTGACTTTCATTTAGATGCTGTTAATTTGGCCAATCTTATTAAATTAAAATATGACTTTGGCAATGGAAATGCACTCACAGGAAGTGCTGAATCTCAACTGTCTCCCAAACAGCAGTAGTGAGCGCTTCATTCATTGGAAGCTGGACAACTTTTGTCTTTACAATGTTTTTCCCTCTTTAATCTCTTGTGTTCTTGGCACCAGACATCATGGACTAAATGCATTTCTAAACATGAGTGCGCTGTGTGCACTTTACTGACATCACATTAAATCATTCCCACCTTGGAGTTACCAGAATTAGAAGTTGCCTAGTGCAGCTGAAAGTGACCTGATGTCCTTTAAAAAGAAGTCATAATCTTTAATTATGTCCCATCAATCATTTTGTCAGACTAGGTGACGTTTTTTTTTTTAAAACGCATATCTCATTTCAGAAGAAAACCTTTCGTTCGACCTCTCAGCAGCACTATGAAAAGTGACACACTCACTTATATCAAATCGATTAACCAGGAACATCAAAATAAGCAAATATGTTGGCTGAGCAAGGGTAAATAATATTTTCGCTGTGTGTGTTGTCAACAGGAATAATATACAATATGCAGCATAGAGCCTATTCCATCTTTGACAAGGTAAGACGCTGTTTTCATGGCAGAGTTGTCTTAACTGGGTCAGTGTTAGAACATTACAGTCCATATAAATACAGCCACACAGAGAGATAAGTGGCAGATTTCTGTAGCTGCATCTGTTTTCTTCCAGATGGAGAAGATGTCATTCATGTAAATGCGTCAGTATGAGTAATCTCCAAAAAACAACGCAGATGAACAGGACTGGTGATGAGGTGTGAATCTACTGTATGTGTGTGTGTGTGTGTGTGTGTGTGTGTGTGTGTGTGTGTGTGTGTGTGTGACTCCTCTTTACATACACACACACATTATGGTCAAAAGTATGCCTGTCCACATCAGGGTTTTCCTGCCAGTAGAAGGTTTAGGTGCAGCACCCGAGTCATTTTGGGCAGCACCTAAGCCAAATGAATGTAACTAAAAGACTTTTCTCAGATCTAATGACTGTAGTTGGACTTCTTTAGCTTTAAGTTTTGTCTTTACGCTTTTTGAGAGTTATTTATTTATTATCTGCTCTAGCGTTTTCAATGTTTTTGACACAGATATGGTAATAATAATGCTACAAAATGAAGAGACACAAAAGTACCCCAAAGGGACACAAACCGAGTACAAAGAGACGCCAAATGACTACAGAGACCCAAATGACCCCAAAGAAAACACAAATGACGAGAGAGGCACAAAAACCCAGAAAGAGACGCAAAATGTACAGGGAAAATGTTTTTTTTTTTTTTTAAATTAACAAAATGTAAACACTTTCTTGAGGAAAGACGTCTAAACCCCCCGCCAAATACGCACACCTAAGTCTTCCACAAACGGAGGGAAAATACTGCACATACTTTTGTGTACTTTTGGTTTGGGGCTGTTTCATGGTTTGGCAACACGCTCACTAATGCTGTTGTGGCTGAATGGGAGCAAATCCCTGCAGCCGCAAGGTTCCGAAATGTTGTTGTGGAAAGTCTTCCCAAACGAGTTGAGGCTTGTGCAATGACTTGTTCAATAATTAAATATGGGTGTAATGCTCATGTCTCCACCCATACGAAAACAAATTGTCAACAAACAAACAAAATGTAACCAGTAGTGGGTCATTGAAATGTAATGCTGCTTTACCCTGGCTTGTTCATTCTTTGTGTAATTTAACAATCGGTTAAACATTTAAAGGTGCTGCATCTCACATTTCATCATCAACTAAATCATTAACAGGTTACTCATTGGTTGAATATGACCTATGACCAGGACCTGAAGTCAACTTTTTTGGCCACCAGCCACTGTGGCAGGTGGATTTCAAAATGCACTAGCCACACCCAGCGTGGTGGCCCCAATGGTTAGCGCTGTGGCCTCACAGCAAGAAGGTAGAGTTTGCATGTTCTCCCCGTGTCTGCGTGGGTTTTCTCCGGGTGCTCCGGATTCCCCCACCGCTGAAAACATGTTCCCCTCCCTCTCTGCCGAGCTGATGTGTGGTGAGCGTATGGCTTTTGTAAGGCTGCTGTGCATCACCCAGGTGGGTGCTACACATTGGTGGTGATAGAGAGTACTCCCCCTCCCCGAAGTGCTTGGAGTGTCTATGATAAAGCGATATATAAGTGTAATGGATTTTGCCATATTTGTTTTGTCTCATAAAGGTGAGATACAGGAAATGCGAGCATATATATATATATATATATATATATATATATATATATACATGTATAATATACGTTTTTAGTTTTAGATTACGAAAGGATTTAACCTTACACTTTCTCTGAGCCATAACTACGACAGTCACTGCAGTCCATTTGTTCTGTACTGTTGTCGTAAATCAGCCACTCACAAACCTTGCCGTTGTCTCCAACTGTCCACTTGGTATTGCTGTAAAACATCTTCTTTTACTTTTCTTTAAGAAATCCTCATCTTTTTGTTGGTGACTTGTTTCAGCCGGCCTCTACATCCCAGTAATGTGCCACCACATTTTTGAGCTCAAATCCAAGGAAAGGGCAGACTTGGTTGAAATCTGAAAGAGCAACAGTGACTAATGAATCATTCATTTCTCATTGGCTACCCGTCAGTGTGGCAGGTAGGTTGACAGTTTCACCCGCCGAAGACAAAATGAACCCACATTTGGCGCGTGGTCGGGTGTTAAATTCCAAGGCCTGCCTATGACCTTTGTCAGACGCTGTCTCGCTCTCTCCTAATCTCACCTGTCTCTCTGTGATCTGTTAAATTAATACGAAAATAATTCAATATTTAAAAAGAACTTTTGGATTATTTGATTTGAAAATTTACTTCAGTGGAATTATTTTTCATTTTAGGTTTAATTTTTAAGGGTACAGCAGTGTGCCACTTTAAAAACCGTGATGATGAATGACATGTTCTTGACAGATTATTATTCTTTTTTTTCTCCACTTAAACTTCCCAGCATAGTTCAAATCTGTTGGCAGCCGAAACGCTGAGTGGCCATGAAGAGAAAATCTGTTTGTGGTCCAACACTGACCTGCTGTGGACGCTGCTGTGATAGCATCTGCCTGCTTCGACAGTAAATAGGCCTCACAAATACAGTTTTCACATTTCAAAATATATGCTTGTTTTTTTTTTCAACTTTGTGATTTTAATGGTGCACTGTGTTTTAATATGTATAATCTTGTATGTTTTATTTAATTATATTAAGAATTTTTTTTTATCTGTGAAAAGCGCTCTATAAATGAATTGTACTCACTTACTCATGGTTCAGTTGTAAATTCTTAATGGTTAGATTGCTGGAAAATAAGTAGGCTACCTTTCTTAGATTTATTGGCAGCTACAAACAACATGAAGATGGCTTCAAGCCTTTTTATTTTTTTTTTCCTGGCTGCCTTTTGAAATACATTTGTCTGTGAGGTTTTATTTTTTTCCTTCATTTGGTTTTCTGGATCCAGCTTAAGATCCACTGTTGGAGAGTAACGACATTTTATGTCTTGAAATGACACCGCAACTATCAAGCCATAAAAGAAAGCACTGATGTTTTAAAGCATGTTTAGTTATATTTTACGGTGTTTGGTGTTTTAAGTCCCCAACGTCGTCTTCCAGGCAGCGGTGCCTGGAAGGCACTAGGATTAGGCAATGGTTAGGGTTAGGGGTTAGGTGCCTGGTTAGGCAATGGTTAGGGTTAGGTGCCTTGAAGTCGACGGTCGCAGCGCTGCCTTGAAGTCGACGTTGGGGGCTTAAAACACATCATCACATCATTTAGTAATTCTGTGGTGGTCACTACTTTGTTGAGTCCATATCAGTTCATAAAAGCCACCTGTTTCCACCCCATACTAACAAGCAAAAACACCTTCTGACCAGTGTTTCTATAGTAACAGTGACACCTGCTGACATGTGCCACGCCACCATATGCATGATGTTACCATTTCCAGGATTGGTCTGGTGCAGAGTTCCGCCGGATGTCACTCTTTATGGCCGGACGTCCGTCACCTTCCTCTTTCTTTGTGTTGGAATTTTAAACTCTGGTTGATTTATGAGGACTATGGTTAACTGCTCCTCAGATCTCTGCAGGGTAAATCCAGACAGCTAGCTAGACTATCTGTCCAATCTCAGTTTTCTGTTGCACGACTAAAACAACCTTTGAACGTACACATGTAAACCAGAGCACGTTTTTCTCTCATCCCGGAATGCTGTGTGGACTAGCCAGACCCTCCTCCGCAGCGCTGTGGAGGAAGGTCTAGCAATGCGAGACTAGGTGCCACCAAGTGACAACAAAAAGAAAATAAATGTGTTTTTCTAACGTTGTGGAGCGAGAACCACAAGGAGAAATAGTTAGAGGCTGCAATGACCTGTTGGAAAATATAGAGCAGCGAGAAGAGTTGTTTGACACGCCATGTTTATTTTGTTTTGAAAAAGATCTCAATTTACCCAGAATAAACTGCACTTCAGTGGCTGGGTTGGCTCAGTGGGTAGAGCAGGCGCACATATACTGAGAGGTTTATGTCTCGAAGCAGAGGTCAAGGGTTCGACTCCGACCTGTGATGATTTCCTACATGTCTTCCCTCTCTCATCTAGCTGTCTTATCAAAATAAAGGCAGAAAAGCCAAAAAAAAAGAATCTTTAAAAAAAACCCTGCAATTTAGTCCTAATTAAGACAGTCAAGAATCTTTATGCAACAGATGAATGCATCTTAAGTCTATTAGTTAGTTCTAAGCCATTGTCAAAGTCTAACATTGTAATACTGGCCTGATACACATGTACTTCTTGCCAATCTTAAGTAGTTCAAATGTGCAGTTAATAGTGTTATTGCGGGGGTTACTCATTGCACGCTCAATAATATTGTAAACCATATATTATGAAACACATTTTCTACTATTCAGCAGCTGTCACTGATTGTTACCATGAGAACAGGTCTTTAAGTTCTAAATAACTTTTTTATGCTTAAAATAAGTTGGGCTTATACTGTAGAATGGCAGCAACATGTGTGGCCTTGGCTACATCAAACCCTGTTTCCCGGAACTACATTTTTAATTTAGAAATTAAGCTTACGTAACAGGTCATTTCACAATGGTTAATCCTCAGTGGTTGTCAGTAGCCATATTTCCTTCCTTTCTAAAAGCTTTCCTTAGAAAAAATGCTGTTGCCCTCTGCACTTTGTTTTACATTCTAATTTCAGGTATTTTTACTCCTAAACACAAGTGACATCATCATCATTCACCGACAATGAAAGATTTAACAAACAACCTGTCAAAGTGACAAAATGTGACTTTATTATATTAATGTACACTACCGGTCAAAAGTTTGGGGTCACTTAGAAATTTCCTTTCCACTCCATTCCAGACAGAATACCAGCTGAGATCAGTTGCATTGTTTTTTTAATGAGGGCAGCAGTTTTCAGATGACATTATGTGCTTACATAACTGCAAAAGGGTTCTCGACTGTTGTAGAAAGAAGTGGCTGATCTTTAATGCAATATCTACATTGGCCATCATCAGCAACCATTCATCCAATGTTCCAAAGGCACATTCTGTTTACTAATCTGATATCATTTTAAAAGGCTAACTGAGAAAACATTGGAGAACCCTTTTGCAATATCTAAGCACATAATGTAATCTGAAAACTGCTGCCCTGGTTAAAAAAAACTATGTAACTGATCTCAGCTGGTATTCTGTCTATAATGGAGTGGAATAGAAATTTCTAAGTGACCCCAAACTTTTGACCGGTAGTGTATACAGTAGGCATCAAATTCAGACATTATTTAAGAGAAATGACAAATGAGGCGACATTCTGCCAGAAAAAAGACTTACATTTTTAAAATGTTCTTAACTGAGAACTCAAAGCTGCAGAGACAGTTTTGTCAAAAGTTTGTAAAATATTTAAAAAAAGAAGTGTTTTAGAGTAAATTGATACCCAGTGATCTGTCTTTAACAACACAATTATACAAAGTTCAAACACACAGTTCTCCTTTCTTGTTAATGTCAGTGTTGCTCAGTGTAACTTAATAAGAAAGACAACACAAACAATGCAATAAAAAGTAATCGTAAAATTGTATGTTATGCTGTATGACATCTAACAACTCCTGTAATATTACCAGACTTCCCAGGAGAACTACTTTTAATTTCCTCACTTTCTTTGCTAAGAACACACTTCTATCCTAACAACCACGCTCTACTGCTACACTAGCGATAGCTTTGGGTTTTTTGTTTTTACATATACGTAAACAATAACCAATAGATACAGTTTATTACAGCAGTTTAAAACAGACGGATTCTCTCAGTTGGACTGCTGTTGGGCGTCACCGTGCTGCTGGTCTGTCCCACGTTGGATTCTGCAGGATGTGATAAAATGGAGCAGAGCTAAAGAGAGAAGAGTGAACAGAGGACAACAATGTTATCACAGTCTGTTACAGTATAAGGATTATTGCACCATCTACCTTTCCTAGGACACCGCCCCCTTCTGTGTGAGTTAATGATTACTGATAAATCTATTTTTCCCTCTCCCTCTGTACACTCTGTATCTGTTTCTTAAAGCAGAACAAGCACGCACAGAGGTGCAAACACACACATATCTAGTGCTTTCAACATGTGAGTCATCTGTCAAACGCTAGCGTAGTTTAGTGTCACAAGTCATCTGTTGTGTTTAGTTTGTAGCAGGGATCTCTTCCACCACAGAGCTATGCTGCAGCCGAGGGTGGAATGGGTATCGCCACTGCTCTGCTCTGCCTCCTCAGCCTGCACCAACACCCAGTATGGAGCACTGGGCTGAACTGGGACAGGAGGCACACACACACACACACACACACACACACACACACACACACACACACACACACACACACTTTATATGAACAGAAAGGAACGTAAACACAACAAAGTGAAAGTAAATCCCAAGTAATGGTTCCAGCTCCATTCTAAATAATGATGTACAGTAGCCTACTCTTGGTACAGCCAAGGTATTATGAACACACATATACATATATATATGCCGCATATATATATATATATATATATATATATATATATATATATATAAGTAAAATGCAGTTCAAACAGATGTTGGTTTGAATAACTCATTACATTTCTGCATGAAGAAACAGACGACACGCAGATATGATATATTGTGTTAAATTATTTTTAGTTCATGTTTCTTGTAACTAAAAACGCATATTAATTAGCCTAGTTACACCCTTAGACATTTTATTCAACTTTCCAACCTAGTGAAGGAGACACGCATATAGCCTACGTGGCATAACGTTAAACACATTGGGAATACAGTCACATGATACAGCCTAGCTAAGCCTGGACATAGACAAGAGATAGCTTCATACATGGATGTTTCACTAAAATAAACGCCTAAATGATGTGTGCATATTTATTTACGTGGATAAATCTCGCAGTGTTCTTCTCACATTTACAAGCTGATTATAACGTGCAGTCAGTTGACGATATTATATTATTGTTTTTGGTTTTTTTACCCTCTTTTCTATCTTAATTCAAGTGGCTAACACTTAGTTTAACCTGAGCTCACAACACTGACATGCAACGCGATAGTCTGTAAACGTCGCTGCAAACTGGACAGTTGTTGTTTTACAGCATAGTCGCTCGAAATAAGACAATAGCCTGCATAAATACATAGGCGTCTACCTGGTGAATGAAAATTAGTCTAAAGTCGCAACAAATACTTAAGTTTGGGGGTGAAAAATCCCTTACCATTGCGCAGTTTGCTGTATGCTAGCTAGATATGGAGGATGGAAAGGTCTGGAAAAAGAAAGAGGAGGAGAGTGGTGGTACTGCTTATCTATATCTAGCGGTTGCCAGGTTTGCAGTTTATCCTCCAGCACGTATGAGTAGTGCGTACTGTGGTGGGGGGGGGGATGTTTTCAGATCATAGACTGTAAAAAAAAGAATGGACAGAGCAAATATACAGTCATTGGTTCAGATCTAAATGATTACTATTTTTTTTTTTCACCACTGCATCACGTTATTTTGTTTGCACATTGCTTTCAGTACATGCAAACAGGTGTTAACACTATACTTAACCGAACAAACACTGTTCATTGCTATAATTATCCGTCAGGTTAATACAGGAGAAATTACTTGCAAACAAAAGTGCAGGCCCGTCCCATGCCCTGTTATGAAAATCGCGTGTTTTTACGGACCTGGCACCCCCCGTACCGGTCAAGCCACACGACGCAGACTCAAACCCAATGGCGGACGAAGTTGAGCAGGTTGGTGCAGCAGCGGCAAATTGTACAGTTATTCCTTAACACAGCGTGTGTATATTTACCCTAAAAGCAGGCCAGTAGATAGTTTTACTTGTGTGCATGTTTTAGTGGGATTAACGTGTCACTTTGTTTGTTTAGCTCTGGTAATAGCGGGGAGCGGCCTGTCAAACAAGCTAGCTAAATTAGCCCGGTTAGCATGTAATGCTACCGTCAAAATGATAAAAACGTGTTTGATTGGCGGTGCTGTTTTGTTGACCAGTCAGAGCTAAAACGGCTTAATATAAGACTACACAGTGTTTCAGTTAAGTTTTCTTTTTTCTTTGTTGTGTTGTTGGGATAAAACCTGGTTAATGGAAGACACTGCAGGTAAATAGGGAAACTATTTTAACAGATACAACCAAGAAACGTCCCAAGTTGATTAACGTTAACAGTTAACGTTGCTTACATTTAGACAACAATTTATTGTTTTACATGTTTTTTTGAACTAACGTTACTACGTTTAAATTGGCAAATGACGCATTTTCTCATCTCATTTGCATACATTTCCACTACAGAAATCTAAAAAAGAGATATCCAAAATTCCCTCTGTAATAAACCTTTCACTCCATATATATCAGAAAATACGGTCAACAGCCATACAAAATCTATTTTCGCCACGTTTTAGGTATACAATCTTACATAAATCAAGCTATGAATGATCAATGAACAAGCCCATCTGTAAAAACCTTCAGAATAGGCTATAGACCTATGGTTTTATTTCAGTTAGCCTAATAGCTGGTTTGATCTGCTTTGAGAGATGATCTTATGGAAAGTACCCCATGCCAATCTCTAGGTATGGTGAAGGGAATGTGATGATGGGGGGCTATTTTAATTCCAAAGGCCAAGGGAACTTTATCAGGATGCACAGTATCCTGGATCCATGAAATAACTGGCCTTTAAAAATAAAAATCTGCCTGCCTCTATGGGAATTTAACATAGGGGTGTACTTACTTATGCCCCCTGTATTTTAAGGAAGAACATTTATTTATTTACGATGCATTAATCATTCACAAAGAAAATTGGTGTCCTTAAATGTTGTCTTTTTCCTCATTTTTTTTTAATTAAGGCATTAAGATCAATTTCCAAAAGATGATTTTTTTTATTCCTTTTTTTAAGTCAACTTTAGCATGGGTGTATTCACTTATGCCAAGCACTGTATCTATGTTTGAATATGTACTAAGGCCCAAAACCAAAAGTTAGCAATAGATATTATTGATTTGTATTGCCTTCATTGTCTCCTCTTAAACAAGTTTAACTTTTTTTTTTTTAAACAAATGTGGCTGGATTTGATTTTTAACCGGCGACAGATGTGTGTATAGAAATGTAGAAAACCCAGTGGGTTCTATAGTGAAGAACACAATATTATCTCATCGACTTTTCAAAGTAGAATTAGCTATGTTTTTAATGGTACTACAATTCACTGAAAACGAAAAGAGTTGCAGGACTGTCCTCCAACAGGCCACGCGTTGCTCCCCAAACCCTTTTTCTGCCATTTAACTCAAGATGACCCAAAAGTTTTGGTTTGGGTTTGTAAAATGTTGATGGACAAGTCCAAACTTGTCTGCACCGTGTTTTGGTGTGCATGCTCAGTTAGAAGCTGTAAGACAAACACACACACACTTCTTCCTCTCCTCAGGTCTCTGTTGTTGCTCCTCTCATTACAGATCTTCTGCAGCTTCTCCACTGTCAGTTAGTTTATTTTGTTCTCCCATGGACGCAGTGGATTTTTGCTGCTGGCTGAATTTCCTCTTTGAATAAGGGAAATTGTGTTGCAGCTCTAAATTTTGCACCGAGCGTTTCACCAGAGTCACAGAGCTAAGCAAATGTTCTTCTAAAAGAAAGAATGAAAATAAATTCCTTGTGATGTGTGGGGCGGTGCGATACATCAACCAATGTGTCCCTGAGCAAGACACTTAACCCCTAGTTGCTCCAGAGCCGTGTTACCTCTGACATATGTAGCAATTGTAAGTCGCGTTGGATAAAAGCGTCAGCTAAATGACATGTAATGTAATGATATCAGGGTTCATACGTTTTGAAAAAACCTGGAAAAGTTATGGAATTTGAAAAATGCAAATTCCAGGCCTGGAAAGGTTTTGAAAACATAAAGACCCAGAAAGTTTTGGAAAAGTCATGGATTTTTTTTTTAACACAGCGAAATAATATGTGATTTAATAAATGTATTTCACGTCGTCTTAACCTCAACGTTCTATTCGGGGCGCAATATTACGAATCCCACTATGAACCACATAAATTGTCATTCATTTTATTGTTAAACCTCTAAGGGGAAAACTTTAACACAGATTTTTAGTCTTATTGTATAATGTCCACTGACATTTTCAGGAAAACATAGTCCTGGAAATTTGCCGAAAAGTATTGGTGAAAATGCGTATGAACCCTGTGATATTAAAAATGTTTAAAAAAAAAAAATATCAGGGGCCTTGTTTAACAACACTTATCTCTGTTTAGGCCATTCCAAAATCCCAAATGGGTTTACCAACCTCATGGGGTTGTGGAAGCAGCAGCAGCGCATTTCTTGTTGTCTCTGAAGTTGTTGAAATCTGTATGTGTCACAGGTCTAACTAATGTCCTTTATGTGTGCTGCAGCAACCGAGTACCAACACGGTCGAGGAGCCGCTCGATCTGATCAGACTCAGTCTAGATGAGAGGATCTACGTCAAGATGAGGAACGACCGGGAGCTCCGTGGCCGACTGCACGTAAGATTCACACCCGGCATCCGCTTACACTGTAAAAAAAAAAAAAAAAAAAAAAAAAAAAAACACTGAAACGCGGCCGGTGACCTCAGTCGGTAGAGCACACGTGCAGAGGTTTATTCCTCGACGCAGAAGGTCCAGGGTTCGAGTCCGACCTGTCCCGGTTTTCCTGCATGTCCCCCCCTCCCCCTCTCTCTCTCTCTGCCCTTTCATATCTCAGCTGTCCTATCTAATAAAGGCAGAAATGCCCCAAAAAAACAAACACTGAAACACCTAGACAGTGTGTTCAGTTGTGGTTATAGTGGGTTTCTACATTTTAGAGGAGCAGGCCAGGCCTTCTTATGCTCTTGTAAGCTTGTGTTTGCACTTCTCCCAGTTAATAATTGTGGTTTGTCCCCAGGCCTACGATCAGCACCTGAACATGATCCTGGGTGACGTGGAGGAGACGGTGACGACGGTGGAGATTGATGAGGAGACTTATGAAGAACTGTACAAGGTACAACGTTTCTCATTTCTTCTCACTGAACAACTACAGCTGTGGTAATCTTGGCTCCTACACTAGTCTGGGCATCCTGAGCTTTCCATGAGACAACAGAATAATGCTGCTTTACTACAGTATTCTGCTCCAGCAACATCCTTCTACTTCCAAAGTAGCGTTTTAAATGCATACTGTATGAGAATATGCATTCGATATACAACATGCTATATGTTTGTGGTCCCCTTATTGAAATGATAGACCCTTGACATGTGTAGAACGAGGATTTGGTTTTTCCAAGATCTTGAAGGACAGAATTTGCACCGAAATGTCTGAAAAAATTAAATCTGTATGAACATTTGACATTTCATTTTTTATGGTGGCAGTGCTCCCTGGTAGACAAACTATTACTTATCAGTACAGATTTACACTGACACGGGTATATCTGCAATAAGCTAATATTGGCTGATATACAGTATAGGGTTGGCCTTTTTATCAGCCTAGCTCTAGTACAGAGGTCCATAGTACTATGAGAGAGGATTTTCTGAAAAGTGAATTATGTTAAGCCCGCCCACCGAGATCTATACACGATGTGATTGGCCTGACTAGAGTTTGGTTTTTCCAGCTCGCAAGCCAACGGAGAGTTGCTAGACTGACCCTGGCTGCAAATTACATTTGCTGCCGCTAGGGTGCGTCTAGATTTCTAGGCTAAATTTTGGAGGTACTTTTGTAGAATCCTTTGAGAACGTGGCTCACCATTGTATAGTAATAGCATGCTTTTGTGGTGTCTTTTTAGTCGACCAAGAGGAACATCCCCATGCTGTTTGTCCGAGGAGATGGCGTTGTCCTCGTAGCTCCGCCCCTCAGGGTGGGCTAACCCTGACCACTTCCTGGTGCCGAGGAGCGTTTGTGACAGCTGGGACTTCCTTTTGTCGGGCTGCAAGGATATAAACCATGTCGTGACTCGAGGCAAGAAGGAGGACTATGTTTTGGACAAAGAGGGCCTATTTTTTTAAGTTTTCATTGAGGCAAATTATTATTAAATAGATTTTGCCATTGTGGGTGATTTCAGGCCACCTGGATATTTCATTTGATTTCCGTCAGTAGAGCAATTAATCCATCCCCGCCGGTTTAGTAAACCAGTAAAAATGTAATATTATTTTTAATGACTGGAATTACTCTTATTCCCAGTCTTTACGAGTACAAGAGCCAGCTTCAAATGTCTCATCATGGTTTTAAGAAGCTGAACTGCTTCAGGTGTGTACGTCAACGTGTTTTGGCCTGATTTGTCGAGAGTATTTCAAAAGTATTACCAGACAACAGACTGAGCAGAGGGGTTTTATGTGATTTTTGATTTTTGTTTATGTTGGTTCTAAGCAAAGGTCTTGCAGTTACTCCAAACCCATGATCTGTGAGTATTTGGGAAGTTTGAGTTTCTTTGGGACGGTTTTAGTTCAAGTTTCTTTTTATACATATTATTTTTGTAGTGTTTGTGGGACTTGGGACTACATCATGCTCAGATGTGTAAAGATGTGTAAGGATTTGGTTTCGGTAACTTAAATAAAAAAGGTAATTCTTGGATGTTTTTGGATTCTTCAATTCTTCTGTAAAACTAACTAGACCTACAATGATTAATCGATTAGTTGTCAACTTTTAAATTAATCGCCAACTACTTTGATAATCGATTAGTCGGTTTGAGTAAATTTTTTTAGAACAAAAGTAAAAATTCTTTGATTCCAGCTTCTTAAATGTGTATTATGTTCTAATTTCTTCTCTCCTCTGTGACAGGAAACTGAATCAAATGTATTTGATAGGGATCTTTGTCTTCTCTGATAATAAACAAATATATATTTATGTTTTGCAGCCTGTGACGAACTTCAGAGAGCTGTGGTACACCTTATCCATCCGATGCGACCAGTTGTTTCCTGGCAAAATAGAAAAAAAGCACAATTTGTTTCTAAAGCAAATTTGATATCACTTTTCAAGTACAATATCCACTACTGTGGTTCCTGCTTTATTACCAAATCTCTGTGTGCTGTAGTGTAGGAGGGCCCTGTGTCAAAATGTAGTTCTAATGTACTTATATGGCGCTCACAAAGTGCACACTGTAAATAATGTGTTTAATCACACTCACACACAAAACCTGAGCCCAACCTGGGACCCCCAACAGCTTAATCCAGCCATGCTGTTAGGCATTTTAATCTATAACAATGCACGTTATTGTATACAATTCTATGTAAAATCGTCATCTGTAATGTAACAACTAACTGTAGCTAAAATGTGAATCACAATCTTAAAGCAGCAAGAAAGGGAAATTGTCAAGTACAAATACTTCAAAACTATACTTAAAGTGCTCATATTATGCTTTTTGGCTTTTCCCCTTTGCTTTATTGTGTTATATATCTTTTTGTGCACATTATAGGTTTACAAAGTAAAAAAAGCCCAAAGTCCACCCCAAAGGGACTTACCATCTCCAACAGAAAACACTGTTCACAAACTGCTCCAAACAGCTCTATTGTAGTCCAGCCTTTACTTCTGTGACAAACGTGCGTCACTTTGTAACACACGTTAGAATGCTCGCCTAGCTGCTAGCATGGCACGCCCTCGCACTCTGCTTCTGACTGGCTAGTAGTCCTTACCTAGCTGCTGCACATGTGCGACTCCCAACAAAGATGGAACAGAAGTGAGATGTCTCACTCTGTAGCTAAAACGGAGAGCTCAACACACAGGGGGAAAAGAGGAGCTGCAGCAATGTGCAGTACAACAAATATATGGTGTTTTCTGAAAATTAAACCATGTAAACCTATTCCGATATAACCTCTAAATACAATTATGAACCTGAAAATGAGCATAATATGAGCACTTTAAATAAAGTACATGAGTAAGTGTTTGCATTGTTGCGTTTTAACCACTAGATGTCAGTATAGATCTAGTAAAGCATTCATAGTGTGGTGCTGTTAAACAGGTGACGATGAGGGTGACCTATCAGGATTGTATCTGAACGAGCTGCAGGCTTCTCTTTCTCTAAAGCCCAAACTGAAATGTTACAGTCATAAGCACAATATTCTACAAATAGTTCCGTTTGTACTGTTATTAACAGATTAGTTGAACACGTGTGGCATGTTTGGAGACATTTTCAGAATATACGTATACTAATGAGACCAAACATACGCACTGTTATGTGCAAAACAGCACACATATATAGTCTGGAGTATGACTTGAGTAGCTTTTCCACGCCTCCTAGAATCCCTCTGTCCCTGTCTATGAAATATGTTCATTTTCAAAATGTTGTCCAAGTTAAAATCACTGCCAGCTTTGGACAGGTGGCACCTTTATGTACTGTACTTTATCTTTGACTAGGTACTCAATATCACAACTGTCATTGTAAAGCCTCTGTTCACGCAGACTAAATGAGAAACATCTCACTTCCACCCAGATATATAGGCGGTATACAGTCATTTCATTTCATTTATTATACAGGAAAATTTAAAAGCAACAATTAAGTTACAATAAACGGGCCTGACTCAGTTTAAAAACTGGTTTACAGCAGGTTCCTGTTCTGCAGCAACATAGAACAATGAACACAATTTTGGCACATTCATACAGGACATTATTATTGACTAGACAGATACAAACAAATAAAACATTAAATACGGAAAAAGTATCTACATACTATCAGTATGTCTCTGAGATTTCTGCCATCACTCAAATACAATGGAAGTTTTATTTGTGGTGCTCACTGCTTTGAAAAGTGACATTTTAAGAATTCAACAGTGACATCTATCTTTACAGTGAACTGGATACTCTGGATTTTCCGCAGATTGTGCCATTTCGACAGGGACTATTTCTTTTGCTATTTCTTAGCTGAATCATTTAAATGTTCATAGCCAAAATTGGACTGTTATTGCACATCTTCCTAAACAGGAATACAAACTAGGAATGTACCGATCAGCCTTCTTTACCCCGATCCAATTTTTAAAATATTGAATATCTGCCGATACCGACTCCCGATCCGATACTTGTATTTGCCTAGATTATAAAGCTGCACACCTTTTTTGTTTACAAAAAATAAACAAAGTAACTAAAAGATTCCTTCCTTCCTTAGTGCTTTTTTTTTTGTAAAACTCACCTATAACATCAACTTCTACTTAGAATGGTGTAGAATTTACTGGCGTAAATGATCGTAGGAAGGTGATCAGGGTGACTTCCGATCCCCGATCAGTTAAAACATGCCCATATCGGCTCCAATCCGATACTTCCCGATCCGATTAGGACATCCCCATTACGAGACAGGAAGTTTGAATGTAACTGAAAGCAGCATGACAGAGAGTCTCTTTCCAGCTGACAGGTGCTGACTCTTAATAAAAAACTGGGGATACATGGAAATCTTGACTCGTTCTTCCTGTTTTTTTTTTTTTATTCTTGTGTTTCCAGCAGCAGCGTTTGTATAAAGTAAGCACTAACCTCGAGGAGGTTCGTTACTGGATATATGAAATGTTTTGTTGATGCCAGCAGTACTCAGCTGCACTGCCTGTCTCACCCTCATAGCCCATTACCACTGTACAAAGGGCTGTTACTGTAATGTAACATCAACAGTACACGGCCTTAATGCACTTTAATGAGCAGCTCAACATCTTCTTGCTAAATGTGTGTAAATGAGGCGGCCTATTGTTGATGTTATTCAATCTGGGTAATAATAAAAAAACAACTTTATGCAACGCAACTACAACTATTTAGAGATGTAACCATAACGAACAATAATTCAACTTGTTTTTTTTCCAGAGCTTTCATTTATACCACTCATACCAGTAATAGAAATGACAAATAGAAGAGAAGTGATCAATCAAAGGCATGTTTTGTTTAGCAGCAGGGGTATCATAGTGTCAAACTGATAAACTGCATCATTTCTCCTAAATAGTTGAAATAATTAAGACATCATAACATAATATTGAGGATACAGTGGAGCCCATGCTAAAGAGAGGGGAAAAAAAAATAATCCTTTGGAAATTAAAATCCAACCTTTAAGGACACCAATTTTCTTTGTGAATGAATAATGTATCATAAATAAATAAATGTTCTTCCTTAAAATACAGGGGGCATACGTAAGTACACCCCTATGTTAAATTCCCATAGAGGCAGGCAGATTTTTATTTTTAAAGGCCAGTTATTTCATGGATCCAGGATACTATGCTTATCCTGATGAAGTTCCCTTTGCCTATGGAATTAAAATAGCCCCACATCATCACCATACCTAGAGACTGGCATGGTTTTATTTCAGTTAGCCTAACAGCTGGTTTGATTTGCATTCAGAGATGATTTCATAGAAAGTACCCCATGCCAATCTCTAGGTATGGTGAAGGGTATGTGATGATGTGGGGCTATTTTAATTCCAAAGGCCAAGGGAACTTTATCAGGATGCATAATATTCTGGATACTATGCATCCTGATAAAGAGATGATAGAGAGATGATTTTATGGAAAGTATCCCATGCCTGTATTTTCCACTGGGCACGTCTGCGCTGCGTTCTGGAAGCATGCGTGAACCGGCTCTCCGCTCCACTAAAGATACGGGCCAGCTCTATTTTCACGTGATTGTTCTGAAAAGTACAATATTATCTGCGAGTTGGGCAGCAAGACGCTCCGCTTCTGAGACCCTCCCAGTGTGGTATGGCGCATGGCGGAGGACGGAACAAAACCGGAACGCAGCAGAGACACACCCAGCGGAAAATCAGGGTCAGTCTTGTAAAACCGTGAAGATTTAATACTTCCAAAAATCATCGTTAAAGTCATCTCAGTGTAAATGTTATGTTATGATCAGGCAAATTTAGGGAAACACACTAGTGAGCATGTGTCGTCAACAGAGTTTAAAGTACAAAGTTATAGTAAATTCGTAGTAGGTCGTGTTTACTGTGCTGGGGGTCTTGAGCCTTCCTGTTCTTTTGGTCTATTGCATCCCATGTTGTTGAACTCAGAGTAAATGATTTGAGCGACTAGACTGCAAATGCAAATAAGGTTCATTCTCTTCGTCACCAGTTTGTGATGATGTCCAGCAGCAGTTTGAAGTGCTGACAGACAGGACAGTCCTCAAACATGATGTCATCCAATTCCTGAAAGCGCTCAACAAAGAAATACATAACGAGTTCGTGCTTCACGTGCCTCCACACTTGTGTCAGAGATATTTTTTGCGTTTTTAATCACTGGAGCTCTGATGTGATGAGGCCGCATCGCTCGGCATTCACACTCAGTCTAGCAGTGTCTCTGATGTGGCTGAAGTTATTTCAGTGTCGGTCTGCCCCTATCATTTTTCCTCCAACACTGACGCTCGTTTGTCTGGTTCTTTATCGGCTAGAGAGACCAGCTTGTGACTGGAAGGTTGTTGGTTGGACTCCCTGACAGGTTACACGTACACGCTGATATTTTCCCCTCAAAAGAATTGTTGTAACACCTTTAATGTCTTCAATTTGTTCAATTGTGTTTGTATCGTGTTTGTTTCATGTCTGATCTGAACTGAGCTGTGGCTAAATGCAGAGCTTCTGTTTGTTGCTTACACATTTAGCAGTTGAATTTAGACACATGTTTTGAAAGTGTGAGTCTTTGGAAAATATTGAGCATACAGATGTACAGTGGAGACATGGATTATGTTACAGAAGTGGTTTAAAACGTTTCTATGGACCTGCGGAATTGGTTTAGCTCTCAAAGTCACTATTGGGCCAACGGGCAGTGATTGTTTTCTAGGATTTTGGTGGAGGAGGTTATAATGGTCACAGAAAACTATATATTGAAATGTATCTTATTTAACGTTTTTATTTATTGGAAGTAATAAAGGTAGGGATCATTCAGAGGTTTGTGAGATGCGGTGAACATTTGTTGAGAAAGGTAATGGTTTTTCTTGTACCTGCTGCTTTGTCATGACACACTTTACAACATGCATTTTTTTCTGGCAATAGAAGCAATAGGGATTTGATATAGAAATCGGGAAACTCACTTTCACAGTTTTGTATTATTGCATGGAAGAATAAGCAAAGCATGTGATAACAATTGACGATTTCATGTTCTTCTTCCAGTTGGAGAAGTTCAGAAGTTCACCCCCCTTAGGGCCAACAGACTCATTCTATATTTATAGGTGGCAACCTTCCTCCACAGCGCTGTGGAGGAGGGTCTGGCTAGTCCACACAGCATTCCAGTATGGGAGAAAAACATGCTCTGGTTTATTGGCATTTCTTTAAACCAATCCCAATTGTCTTGGGCGGTGCTAAGCGCCAGACGGAGCAACGGCGCCTCTGCAAAATAGCCTCGGGACGGACCTTGTTTTGGTGGAACGTGTACGTTCAGAAGTTGTTTTAGTCGTGGAGAGAAAACTCAGATTGGACAGATTATCTAGCTAGCTGTCTGGATTTACCCTGCAGAGATCTGAGGAGCAGTTAACCATAGTCATCAT
The DNA here is from genome assembly GCF_008315115.2 of Sander lucioperca. NCBI lineage: Eukaryota > Metazoa > Chordata > Actinopteri > Perciformes > Percidae > Sander > Sander lucioperca. The sequence goes on from NC_050188.1 coordinate 1,811,548, forward strand.
AAATCCACCGGAGTTTAGAATGCCAACACAAAGAAAGAGGAAGGTGATAGACATTCGGCCGAAAGGAAAAACATCTGGCGGCACCTGAACAATCCCGGAAGTGGAACGTCGTGGATATAGACTACCTCTGCCCTAACTTTGTCTGCTGGGAAACGGGAAATGTGCCGTACATTGAGCAATGAGCTAAAATGAGGCTAAAACGTTCAGTAGGCCTGCACAGTGACCCCTTTCATCGATACTACAAAAATGACTGGAGCTTGAGAACAGCTGCTGCTGACGTTCTGCTTTCACTGTGCTGGAGACGAGGGTTAAACTTTCACAGCAAGGTTAAAGTTTTTTCTGTAACCCTGGCCGTGTTGTCAGTACATAGCTATGGTCGCAGAGTTGATAAGAAGAACTAAAAATAGACTCACAATTTAGATTTGTCAAATGGTGAAGCATTGTGGACAGGAATAACTGCAGACAAAAGGACACGTAGCACGCATAGGCACACACACTATACATAGAAATGGACACACACGTGCACACACGCGCACACACACGAGCACACACACACACACACACACACACACACACACACGCACACACACCAAATCTGCCATTGAGACAGGTATGTGACCCACAAAGAGAGAAAGATAACCAAATCAAAGCCCATGAAACCTTGGAGCAAGGCATCCTTGAATTAATAAAATAAACACACACACAGACACACACACTGCTCCTCCTCTCATGGAGGCGTCAGAAATACCACTAGCCCCCCACTTTCCGCTGCCTATTTCTGTATTTAACACCGAGCAGTGTATGAAAACTGTAACCGTACCTTCAAAAACCATGCTAAAAATTCCAAATAATTCCATCTTTTATTCTTCCCGTGGGCGTAACATCAACATGTAGATTATGTGAGACCAAAACTCTACTAGTAAACCCACACTGAACTAAATCCCTGTCTTTGAATGCAACTGCATCTCTAACTTCTTTGTTTAAATGTACTAGGAACTGAGCAACTGGGCAGGTTTATAAGCTAAAAAAACACAGGCAGTTTGACACTTTGACAGGAAAATGTTTTCATAGCTGCTGCTGGCACAGTATGCGTGTTTGTGCACTTTTGAGGTGTCATATTATACATTTTAAACCTGTATAATGTAAGAGTGTTGTTAGAGTTTTCAGTCTGCCTCTGTGTGTGAGGAGGAGCAGGGTCCTTATCAGATTGTATTTCCCACTCATTCCCCTGAGGCTGTCTACATGTTGGACAGTTTAACAGAGTTGAGTTGTGTGTGTGTGTGTGTGTGTGTGTGTGTGTGTGTGTGTGTGTGTGTGTGTGTGTGTTACATAACATGTCACGGCTGCCTAGCAGAACACACACGTGATATTATAGCTAAATCCCTGCTATCCTCTTTCTGCCTGACTGTATACTGTGCATTGCACATGTAGCCTACTTTGTGTGTGTGTGTGTGTGTGTGTGTGTGTGTGCGTGTGTGTGTGTGTGTGTGTGTGTGTGTGTGTGTGTGTGTGTGTGTTGTATTCGTTATGTGGGCATGCACAAACAACAAAAAGAGAAAGATTTTCTAGCTAGTTTGATATTCACTTTTGAAGTGACATGTCCTCGTGGTTGGTCACAAGTTTGATGCCCACAGTAGCTGAATATAATATAGTATTGCAGTTTGGTTTGACGTTGTTTGGCGAAATGTTAGATTTTTGCCTTTGCACCCATGCCAACTGTTCTCACAGGATCACCCTGTATAGGCTGAATGCATTAATGAAATGAAAATCCTACAAAGTGATGGGTAGATTTTTACTTTAGAACTGAAGTAATTTATTTCTGCTAAAATATTGTATATCATCTGCATGTCCGAGTGTTGCGAACTTCAACACTGCTGCTCTGCTGCTATTCAGCTGCCACTTCTTCGAGATATACTGCTAAGGTAAATATTTCAGCTTTTAACTTCTTAGTCTCAGTCTGTGCAGCTTTCTAGGATAACAACATAATTAGCATTAAAAGCCACAGTAACACTCAATCTTTGGCTTGAGGCCTTTGTTAAACTTCAGGATTCTGATATGCTGCCTTTATACTGCTCACAGAGGTGTTTCCTTGCTGCCTGGATGGTTTTAAGTCTAAGGTGGCATTTACATAATTACATTTAAGAGAAAAGAAAACATAGTTTCATATTGGTAATTGAGGTGGATTAAAGGGATGTCGTTAAAAGCAGTCACATTTGACAGATTACAGGAAAACAACTAACTACATCAACCAAGCAAATTTAGAAAGCCCATAACTAATTTCAATATATTGTAGATGTGACAAAAATAGTGTTTTTTTTTGTGTAGAGACAGACAACAAGATGTGTTGCCACACACTCTGCCTCTGATTGGTTTATACAGTCTATGGCTAGTACTTGTTGCCTTCTTCACGGAAGTGGACACGTAGGACACTGGTAGTAAACTCGGTAGGAGCGGGCTTGGTAGATGGTGTCAGGCTTAATGCTGATGGCACACTCATTAACAAGAACATTTTAGAATGGCACTTCATATTAAAACGGTTGTCGACTTCTGGGTTTTCCGCGTGATCTCGTGATATTGCGAGAATTCAGCTGCCGTGCAAGGTGAGAGTTCAGGAACAGGTTGCCTAAAAGGTTGGTAATAATGGTATGATCACCTGTTCCAGACCCAGGCGCAGACCAAGAAACCTGATTAGATGTGAGTTAAAAAGTCAATTTGTGCTTTCTTTAAAATAGTAACCTCTGCCGAGGAGGATACTCCTACCCTCGATACTACCCTCGGTTTTCGGTTTAGGTTGTGTGTTTCTCAGCAGAATTGTGGAAAAACTACTGGCCCCATTTTCATGCAACTTGGTGGAATGGCTTATGGGGATGGGCCATAACATTTTGAAACGGATCCTAATAACTAGGCGGATGTACAAATCATTTTTCACTTTCATTAACATTGCGTGAAAGGGCATGGGCTTGGAGGGGTTCTGCGCTCTCCGAGCGCCCTTCTAGGTTCTTCTGTCTTCTTCAGGATAAAAAAAACTCCTGGAATCCACAAGCAGGAATACACATCACCATACATGTTTCCCTGTGTGCGTCAAAATAGCCGCCAAACATGTCTACTGGCAACGCTTGTAAACAGCTAGAGTTCGATAATGAAAGAATTATGCATATGTACCGCGTTTTTATGGATCCCACTGCAGTTCTAGGCAAGACTCGCCCTACGAAGCAGCCTGATTGGTTGAGGTTAGGCATTGACCTCGAGTAGTTAAGGTTAGGATAGCTGATTGGTCAGGGGATAGGACCTTAACAAATCATCACAACCTTGTGCAAGCATGGATGCCTGGCCAATCGTAGCGTGTTAATGTGTTTTTCTGGGTCGCTAGAATGCAGTACGGGGGCTCCACAGGGGGCGGTTCTTGCTCCGTTTCCGTTCACTTTGATACATCTGACTTTAAGTACAACTCTGAGTCCTGCCACATTCAGAAGTACTTGGATGATATGGCTGTTTTGGCATGTGTGCGAAGTGGACGGGAGGAGGAGTACAGGGTCCTTGTGGAGGACTTCTGTGACTGGAGCAATAGGAACTTCCTCCTCCTGAGCACCACCAAGGCTAAGGAGATGGTGGTGGATTTTAGGAAGTCAAAGCCAACCTGCCAGTCGGTCTGCATAAAGGGGGAGGCCATTGACATTGTGCAGACCTACAAGTACTTGGGTGTGCTCCTGGACAGCAAGCTTGACTGGTCCGCTACTTGACAAGCTGGTCAAAAAGGCCAGCTCAGTGCTGGGCAGAAGACTGGGCTCAGACTTAAGAACTGTGGTGGAGGGGCGTGCATGTAACAAACTGCACGCCATAATGGGTAATGACAACCACCCCCTCTACAACGTCATGGCTGGACAGAGGAGCAGTTACAGCTCTCGCTGCACTGTAGGACAGAGAGGTTCAGGAGATCCTTTGTCCCCACAGCCGTCAGGCTTTTTAACAACTATACCAGCCCAGATAAGAACTGGGCTGTGTGCAGTAGTTGTAATTATGCTGCTAGTATCTTCTGTCTGTCTGTCTATCTATCTATCTATCTATCTATCTATCTATGAAGGGCGAGTCATGCCTGGAACTGCAGTGGGTTCCATAATAACACATATGTACCTAAATATGAGAACATGAGCTGGACCCCATGGTTTGTGTGTCAGAGGGCCGTCAGACAGGTTTGGACTCAAAAAACAAAGCCAGTGTGAGAACAGGTCAAACTTTATCAGTTGGGCCAGGAAGATACATGTGAGCAACACGTAAACAATTTTTTTCATTTGAAATCAGTAAGATAGAAAACCTCAAGAGTCTTGTAGCAACATCAACAAATGTGTTGGTTTTACAGAAGCTAACAAACATTTAACAAACTCAGGTTTTCCTCATCAACTGATAATAAATTGAAGAAAAAAAAAGGATATGCAAATATGGGCATAGTCATGTTTTGTCTTCAACGGACGTCACACCAACACTCCAAACACTTGTTATCTCTGCTTTTTAATGGCTGATGAGATTTGACTCAACCAAGATTTCTGTCTCCAAGGTCTTTTAAACACTGGGACGGTAAAGGAGACAGCAGCAGCACAGCGAACCACAGGAACCACTGGTCTGCAAATTATCAACAGCTCATTACTGACTTTACTGAAACATTAAGATGACACACATGGACTTATCATTTCATCTGTAACAATAAAGGATCTTACTGGCCTATGATAATAACACAAAATATCTACAAATAACATTACAGTATAGACAGGATTAGATCTGACTCTAAAGAGGCATTACTGCTACTACATTCCGGACATCTGTTCTGCCATGAAAATATATCAATGGAAAAAAAAACTAAAAATTCAATCTTAAGTAAACAAAGACCTGAGAGTAAGAAAAAAGTATCGCACACTCTGGCTCCACATGCATTTCTTTATTTTATTCAAACAAAAACACAGACCTGAGGCCATGTAGTTTCAGAATTTTGACATTTTTTTCAAAGGTTTAAGGAATATTTAAGTAGTAGACAGGACAGAATGTTAAATGATTAATGACATTAGAATAATATACTCAACATGTGCACTATATAAGATTTTGAAATAATGGTGCTATATGTGTGTGACAATTTGGAGCATTTAGGTCTCTTTCACATAAAAATCAAATAAGCCTGGAATTCAATTTGAAAGTCCCAGTCCCACCCATCCTGCATTTTGATCCCTATAACCTGGCTCTGTAACTTCATGTTGATGTGTTCTTTTCTGTGGGGGTTCCCTCAAATGCTTCATGTGTTGGACATCCATGTGATCCTGCAGTACCAGCGTTTATGCGGTGAATGCCTGCTGAGAGCCAGAACTATTCTGTTACTTACCATCTAGCTGACGATGAATGCCCAGCCAGGCCGTCCTCACCCAGAAAACGACCGTATACATAGATTGTCAAGCATCTCATAACGACCCATAATAACGCTGTTAGGTGGTGATCTCTCCTGGCTGTGGTAATTATCGCGGGAGCAAACGAGAACAGGGTATAGAGCACCAAATTCTGCATAAGTAGGCATGTTGGGAGGGATGGTGGGTCAAACAAATACAGGACTTCCAGCCTACATTTATTTATTCATGCTACGTTTTGTTTTTTTCAAGCAAAGTTTTGAGCCAAAAGCGATCCCCGTGCACAAGTGTTTTTAGGTCCAGTAGAAGAACATTCTCTTATACTGGGCATGCTCGTGCCAGGGTAAACAGGAGGCAGCATGTATACTCCACCCATTGCTGGTAGGTGCCATGGTAACGTTCGTAGCTTAGTCTCAGAGAACGAGACGTCATGACCCAATCAGGCGGCGAAACATTGGCGTCAGTGTTCGGTGTTGCCAAAGGTCTCCGTTTGCGGCACTGTTAACTATGTGTTTAATACTGTGCCCGTTACGTTAAAAAGAACGGTCACATTATTTAAAATTTCCTACGCTGTCCCTTTTTAAGGTCCTGTGTTTAAAATGGACACAGTGCGGCAGTAAATAGAAAGGTCATATATGTTGTCTTGGGAGTTATTGAAAATGGAACTATTCTGTCGCAGAGATGCTCACAAGTCTCTGAGCTCAAGATCAAGTCAACTCTGAAGTCTCTGGTGGTTATAATGAGTGTTGTATCTCCTGCTGCATTCCATCCAGGCTGCTTAGAACACTGCATAGCTATATACTGAATAAGGAATTCATTAGCATTGCAGCCAGCGGGATGTGAATGATTACGTAAATCGACTACCACAAGTTTGTTAAACAAACAAACAAATAAAACACTCATTCATCTTTTCATAACATCTAGCGAGCGACAGTGGGAGTTTACCTCCGTAGGTCGTGGCTAAAGCAAGAAGTAAGCTGACATTAGATGGCCAATGCTGAGCTACATAACAGAATATGTTTTCAGGAGCCTGATACAATTAGATGTGGTTGAGCCAGAATCCTTTCTGTTGATACCACATATTTAGCATTCAGCGCTTCCTTTGTTTTGGCCTTGTTGTCTGAAGTTTTTAAAGCCAAAGCTTACGATTGACGGCACACCAGCTGTGGTCGACACGTTTGTTGTCCTCTCTCACGTGTGGCAAACCTGAAGTCACTGTGTGTGCAATATAAGTGCGACTCTCAAACTCGAGTCCCCATCTCTGTTCTGTCGTTTAGGTATGAGGATGTGTTGGCCCGGCATCTGCAGCACAAACAGAAACATCTCCACGACCAACTTATTTGTGTAGGATTTGACTGAAATGCAAAGCCAAATATTTAAATTATCATTCAAAAAAACAAATTAATTCCCTGTGTCCCATTTTTCTCTAACAAGTGACCTTGTAAAGGTTAGAAATTACAGCCCAGAGGGATCTGTTATACAAGAGAGCAGGACAGATGGCCAGAAAATACCAAGATGCCACAATCGTTTTATGATGCCAACGCAGATCAGCCTGCTGAGCTGAAGAGCAGAGACCCAGGCACAGCACTGTGTGTGTGTGTGTGTGTGTGTGTGTGTGTGTGTGTGTGTGTGTGTGTGTGTGTGTGTGTGTGTGTGTGTGTGTGTATGTAAATTCGAGGTGCCACTATGTCTTAAAGCTTAGATGAAAATAAAGTGACGTTTGTTCTGAGTAAATTGGTCATTATGTAAATCCAGATTCTCTATTACGATACTCCTTCCATGCTTTTTTTGTTTTTGAAGTGTTTTCTACACTTTTCTCATTCCTGGTCGCACGCTACAAACACTGAAATAACTCGCTGACCAAAACCGCGTTCAAACGTAGCCAAAACAGTTTGCTTATTGCCAAAGCCAAACCGTTAGCTCACATCTTTATGTAACAAACATATGAAAACAGGGTGTGGAATTTGTGGTTTTGTCACATAATCTTTCCATGACAGAGGAATAAAGAATATTATATACAGCGTTGCATAATAATATTAATGAGAGGAATAAAATCCTCATCATCGACATATTCCCTGAGTTCTTGCTCATTTTGCAACCGTATACAAGACTTATTCAGAACCAAAGAGAGGCTTTTGCGGTGACTCCAGACATTCATACCTGAGAGCTGCCCAGTGTGACCGCAGTCTCGGAGTCTTCACTTCAACTGTAGCTGTTGATGGAAATAAAAGACATTTTCCCTTTTCCCAAACAGATTTCCCCTGTGGGTCTCAGGATTTAAACCAACAACCTTTGGGCCAGACGCCAGCTTCTTTAAGCTACTGCCACCGCTGTCTCTCCTCTCTGTTATTTTGCAGTAATGAAGGCTTCAGTGGCTAATGAGTCTGAATTCCTCTGAAATTGACTACTGGCACAGTCAGCAGGACGCAGAAGACACAGCAGCCTCATTTTTATATTGTTTACTCAGTTTCCCCAGTCAAATGGAGCTTCTAGCAGTTTATATTTGTTAAGCTTTCTACTATTACTCCCCTGCACTGTAATTATCAAATTCCACTCGTGTTTACAGAAAGTACATCCACATTCCTTTACATTTCAAACCTTTGAAAACAGGATTACTGCAAATGCCCTGCCATTTGGTGCAGGTTCCTAATAACAGCAAGACAATTTTTTTTTCATTAAATTGTTTGCAGGGTTTTAATGTGACTGAGAACATGAGTCAACCCTCCATTTTTAATTTTATTTTTTCTCTCCAAGTGCCTGTAAAACGTGACTTCATATGGCCGTGAGAGTTTATGTTGATATAATCAGTGAGATGTACTCTCATTCAGCTGAAGGCCAGCAGTGACTCATCGGAGACCAAATGTTCTAAAAAATGCCCTGAAATACGAATGTGTGTGTGCATGTACAGTATGTACTACCGTCTACCGAACTTATGATGCATGTGTATTCTAGGCTATATGATAGATCCTGTTTTCGTCAGTGTGAAGCCATAAGAAAACTTTAAAACAGAACTGATTTCTTGCTTCCCCTGTGTTGTTTTGTTCAGTAATATTTTACCCTGATAATTCAGACAGAATGGTCATTTACCTCTGCATTATTAAGTCTGACATTGCCTTCAGGTTGGTTGTTTTCTGTGAGAGGAAGATGTGATTGTGCTCTAACCAAATAGTGACTGATCTCTATGCTCCGTTTTAAATCAAAACTGAGGCCACTTTAGCCAACACATTATCATATATTAAGCAGGTTTACAAAGACCTAATTTTGAATATACACGTTACTCACATGACAGCAAGATGGTTTTGGGTTGGAACCTGAATGGATGTTGTTACAGAAAAGACTGTTAAAGTTGGAGTTTTCTTGTAAACCAAAATTGCTCACATTCAGTAATTCTCACCAAAATGCATTGTGTGTATCCTTGAAGTTTAACAAATGTGTCAAGTGCATTTTCTTTCTCATAAAATATTTTTGAAATACAGCTGAGTGATGAATGAAGACGGTGGACTCAGTCAGTCTCTAGTGTCAACCCTGCACCTATGCACTCACCATCCACAATGGTTAAAATACAAGACTGTAGGACTTCTTGACTAGGAACAACTTTCACACTAAACATAATCCAGACAGCAATTACATTTCCATAGAAACATAACTGGTATTATATAAATAGAAGGGTTGAACCATAGAGAAATGGCAAGGATTTGCAGTTAAGGACATAAAACACAAATAGTGGAATGGTCCTTTACAGCAGTGGTTTTTGGTCTGAAGTACCCACACAGCCCTGTCAGATCTCACATACTGTACTTGTTCATCATGTCCCAATGTATGTTCCAAATAAATAACAATTATATAAAAGTGGATATTTTTTCCAGACAACTGAACTGTCAATATTTAATTTGGTTAGGTCAGGTAGCAATCGTACTACTACTACTTGGGAGTGAAGATGAATGTTTTGACCGTTTATCTATTACTTTTAGCTAACTATTTAAACTGTTTAGTCGGTAGTTTTAGCCAACTATTTGAACAGTTTGGTCAGTAGTTTTAGCTAACTATTTCCACTGTTTATCCATTACTTTTAGCTGACTATTTTAACTGTTTAGTTAGTAGTTTTAGCTGCTATTTCAACTGTTGATCCATTACTTTTAGCTAACTATTGAACTGTTTAGCAAGTAGTTTTAGCTAACTATTTCCACTGTTTATCCATTACTTTTAGCTAACTATTTGAACTATTTAGTCAGTAGTTTTAGCTAACTATTTGAACTGTTTATTCTATACTTTTGGTGAACCATTTCAGCCCCTATGCATTAGGCTACTTTTAGCTATTTATTTATTTATACCATTCGTGTACTCACTACTTTTAGCTACTTGTTTAAAATGTCTGTGTTTAGGCGTTACAGCTCATTCTTTTAATCAAATTTTAATTTTCTAATTTTCAAATTAGTTGAGCTGCCACAATCTTAACCAAGTACCACCTGGCACTAGCAGTATTACCCCCCTGGGGTACAAGTACCCCGGTTGGGAATCACTGCTTTACAGAACTGTTAAACCTTCTGAAGAATTGCAGCTCACCTAATAAACCCCACTTTAATAGTTTGATTCAAAGGAGCTGCTGAGTACAGGCTCATTAGAGCAAATTATTACACCTGTCTCTAATCAGGACTTTGTCAGTGACTCTGTTAAAAGTGAAGAGCTGCAGAGCTGAGGTTAGCTGTTCCTGGGGAGCGGAGCTCGGTGTACATTGGTGGATTTGCAAACCTTTTCACGGCTGCTCTTGGTAAAGATAGTTTTAGAGTTGTAGCGCGAAGGTCCGCAGAGTGACCATGGCCTATTAGTTTAGAGTTCTTGGCTTCTGCTCCTTTGCGTGAAGAAGAGCCTTCATCTTTCTGTGCCCGGAAGCTTCACAATAGCCTACTGAAGGGACTCTGCGTGAGCCAAACACTCAGATGAGAGCTAGGTGGGAGGTATTCACTCCTGGGTAAGTTATGACTCCATTCCTATTTAATTGTTACTCAATGTCAGTTAGTTTTTAAATGTTGTTAATTCTAAGTTTTTATTACAGTAACTTGAATTGACTGGAGCCACAGGGTGAAGCTTATGCTGTCTACACGTCACAGGGCCTTTTCACACTTGAAAGTCTGAACCAAGGTTCATGTTTTTGTTACATTGTATACATTTGATCTGTCAGTTTTGGTTTCACACTGCAGTTATGCAAGCGCACTAAAGAACTATACGTGACATAACTACGTCCTGTCGTCATCACATACGTGAGCTGCGTCTCCCAATACTTGTAATTGATTGGTTTGAATTTTTTTGGTGTCTGAAGTTTCTTTTCAAGTGACTGCTAAACCCCGTGCTACCTCAGCACTTTTGGTTTTGAGTTTTTGAGAAGCAAGACACTGGAACTTTACTTCCACTGTACATTTACTACCACTTAACAAGTAAACTGCTAATTTATTTTCTGCTCCGATAGCCGACAGCTGTCTCCTCTGAGCGCATTCACCGTCACTCTCTCTCACATACACACTAAGCGCTGAGCTATTCCTTAAGAAGCTTCCCCGGTCTGATAACACGACGATAGCCTGCCAGAACTTCCTGTATTTGGTCCCGAAGGTCTGAACCATCCAAAAAATGCTTTCACACTAGAACCGAACCATGGTTCGGACCCAGACCACCTCTTTTCGTCGGACCAAATTCCGGCAGTTTGGTCCAGACCGTGGTCCGGAGGAGGTTTCACACCTGTAATTTTGGTTCGGATCAAACTGAAATGTTTAATGTACAATAAATGTGAGCCATCAGGTGGGGACACACAGTTCATGTCCGGAAATAAGAGGAATGTCTTTACAATATTATCCAGTTAGTGTCAACAAATGGGTGCCAAAATGGCTGCAAAGGGGCCAACCACGGGAAGTTCAGGCTAAATCAAATCAGAAACTAATGCAAATTGTATTGACAGTAGCTATAACCCCTGCAGTAAAGTATTGCAGCTGCAGAGTTACAGTTTATAGGAGCTGTAAGTTGAAATATGTATTATCTGTGTACTGTAATGATAGTAAAGCTGGTTTAAGCCCTCTCTTCTTTAGTTCCATCACATACACACCTGGTGTGTGTGTGTGTGTGTGTGTGTGTGTGTGTGTGTGTGTGTGTGTGTGTGTGTGTGTGTCCACAGACAGGATGTATGGTGAGGTTGTAGAGGCAGGCAGAGCATTAGGCCTCAGAGAAATGACAAGTCACATGGAAGGAAGGGCGACCACATGTGGCACACCATGAAAGCAAAAACACAGACAGACTCTGCTGGGCTGGAGAGGCTTTGCATTAATTTCTTAGCAACCTAGCCCGGCGCTATCATGGTGGATCATTAGAGAATGATCTAGAACTAAACATGTATCACCAAGCCAGAGGATGAGAGCCAGCTGAAAACATTGTGCTATGAACAGATAACATCCATAAAATAAAATTCATTGATCTTATCCGGACAATGTCTGGATAATCAGATACGGATCTCTTTCACACATGTAGCACACAACAGGAGATTGCCTGTGTCAGACTCTGTCACCTACTGGAAATGCTCAGTTTGGTTTAAGCAAGGGGTCAACACATTCTCATGAACTCATGATATCGTACGAAAAATGATGCACAACAATTTGCATGATATCCTCACGTGACGACCGGTCACATGATAGTAAATGTTTAGCTTTCTTCGCACAAAAGGCATACGTTCACATAATTGGTTCTTAATTTGTCACAAACAATAGTCTCTTGCCATTCTTTGAGTTTGTCTGACGATTTCGGCGTAGGTCCTTACGGACAAATGTTCCTGAAACCCTCCAGTTAGACATTTCCGTTGGCTTCTTGTGTAAATGACCCTTCTTCTTCAACCTCAGATATTTGTATTCACCCAGTTTTGGGTTAATTCGCTTGTTGTGAATTCTCTGGACAATGACCTGCTCTATTCACATATGGGGTAATGTCCATTTAAGGGGGCTTTCACACCTGCCTCATTTAGTTCAGTAGAATTGCACTAGAGTAGGTTTTTCCCCCTAGGTGTGGTTCGTTTAGGCAGGTGAGACTGCAGCAATCACACTCGGATGCGCACCAAAAGCAGACCGCCTATAAACAAACTCTGGAGCGGTTCGTTTGTGGCGAGAACGTGATCCAACCTTGAACTGCACCGACTACTGTGTGTATACTCTGCAAATCTAAGCTAAATGGGTTCAAGTGTGCATTGCAATCTGCGGTGCAGTAGAGCAGCAAACTGTAGCAGCTTGCAATGTTTCTCTCACAGAAACAGACTGCAGTCAAGCTTGTCGTCACTCGCATTTCCGTGGTCAAACCAGCCGCCGCTTAAGTTAGAGACAGACACCGGCACAGCCGAGCGAAGTCTCTGTGACAATGTCTGATGATTTAAAGTGCTCATATTATGCTCATTTTCAGGTTCATAATTGTATTTAGAGGTTGTACCAGAATAGGTTTATGTGGTTTAATTTTCAGAAAACACCATATATTTGTTGTACTGCACATTGCTGCAGCTCCTCGTTTCACCCTGTGTGTTGAGCTCTCTGTTTTAGCTACAGAGTGAGGCATCTCACTTCTCTACCATCTTTGTTCGGAGTCGCACATGCGCAGTAAGTACGGCTAGCTATTCAGTTGCAGAGCATTCGGGCGTGCCATGCTAGCAGCTAGGTGAGCATTATAACGTGTGTTACAAAGTGACACATGTTCGTCACAGAAGTAAAGGCTGGACTACAATAGAGCTGTTTGGAGCAGTTTGTGAACAGTGTTTTCTGTTGGAGATGGTAAGTCCCTTTGGGGTGGACTTTGGGCTTTTTCACATTGTAAACCTATAACGTGCACAAAAAGATATATAACACAATAAAGGAAAGGGGAAAAGCCAAAAAGCATAATATGAGCACTTTAAATGAAATGAGGTGGTTTACCATATGCACGAGTCCAGAACACAGGACCTTCTTCCTCTCTTTCTTCCTCCCACCCCAGACACATCTGACCAATCAGCTCTTCAGTGAATTTGTGAATGTGAGGTCCATGTTGTGTGAAGGGTTGTCTGTTAAAAATGTTGCCGATGTCAGTATTTCTGTCGGTAAAAATCTCGTAACAAAGCAAAAAGTACTGACCGAGAAATCTTAAACCTGTCTGGTCATGGGCAGTGGTGGAATGTAACTAAGTACATTTACTCAAGTACTGTACTTGAGTACAAATGTGAGGTACTTGTACTTTACATGAGGCTTTCCTTTTCATGCCACTTTCTACTTCTGCTCCGCTGCAGAGAAATATTGTAACAACACTGTGGATTCCCAGCACTTTGTTCAAATGCTAACACACCGCTGTCAAAACTGTTAACCACACATTCAAAACAGTATAGATTTCAGTCTGGTGCCAATCAAACACTGCTGATTGCAATTTTAGATGAAAGCCTATAAGCAGGTGTCTTGTTTTAGACTAGTTAGGGACCGTTCGGTATTTACGGAATGGACCACCGGAGGAAAATAGGGGAGGGTCATGTCTTTTTATGTTTTATTGAGGGGAGGGTCATCCAACATTTTTTAGTCTGGGCGGGGGGGGGGTCACCCAACTTTTTTATTCATGAAAAGAGCAAAATTTCAAAGTGGCTTGTTTGGTGCATATTTATCCATGTAGCTCTCAGTCTCGGCCCCCTAGCAGATGGTCTGACCGCATACGCAGAGTTTGCTGGGGGGGGCAGGAGGAGCACTGTCCCCCTGGTGGCTCAAACGGGTAATTGCATTGTTTAAAAAATTAGTGGAATAATTACATCTGGCATGACCAGATATTTTATAAATATCTTAAATAACACAAAACAACTAAATGGTGATAGGTAATACATCAGATTTCATATACTGCTTTAGTAAAAAAAATATTACCTGGCTGACGATGGGAGCAGCAGGATGCAAAAAACGAAAGTTACTGTTGCACTAGTCTGGACATCTTGCCGCGCCAACCTTGCAATAAAGGTTTCCTAAATGCCATGTATATAAATGTGATGTCTAATTGATTGCGGGTTTTGTGTAGATTTGGACTGTTATACGTTTATTCCACTTTGTTTAAACGGCAAAGTGGAGTTTGGAGCTGGCTGGTGAATGTAACGCTCGTATAGGCCTTGCTGGATACACCGTATCATTTACCTTTTTGTGGATCTACTGATCGCTGTGGATTACTTTTTTTCCATGTCATTGGATTACGGCAAAATACGGATCTTTTTTCTCAACGTGTCTTAACGTTTTATGGTGAGTTTGGAGAGGCACCTCAACAGAATGTACCTCCAACACTGATTGTTCACCGTTACATTTTAGTTGAATTTAAGCGTCTGTCTATTGCGTTCCAGCCGTGCTGCGATTGGATTTCATAAGGGCGAATTGTTAAATTGTTACAATGTAACTTAAAATCTGCTTTAAAAATAAACATATGTTTTGGAATATAATGTTCAGCTTCGGCAGCTTTACCTATGTGCTAAAATATACAATGACGAAGCCTAGTGACAAGTCCATAGCAACCAGTGTTGAATTGGTTATATCCCAGTGTCCTTTGCTGAATGGTCTCAATATTTTATTGTTTTATTTCATATAAATACTAGTTTACTAGAGGAGTAACTTAGTATTTGAAGTAATGCAGTAATGCATGAAGCGTGCATTTAGTTTCCATGCTTATTGTGTTTCCACAACAATGTTAGTGAGTAAATCTACTGAAATGGCCACCACACCATAACAGAGGAGTGTGATGTATAAGATGAGAATGCAGAGGTTAACTCCTGTACATCGTGGCTGTAAAAATCAAATGGTATCTGTACTTCTATGCTAAGTGCAAACTTGCACGCAAGGGGAGGGTCATTCCTGTTTTTCAAATCATTTTGGAGGGTTGTAGGAAAATTATTACTGACAAGGGGAGGGTCAAGTCTTTTTAGGTTAGAGGCCACAAAACTCCTCCGGTGGCCCCTTAATTAAATAACGAACAGTCCCTTAGTGAACATATACAGTATATAGAGAAAGCTCAGAAAGCCTTTTTTTGTATACAAACACCAAATAAGAATGAAACAATTATACACTGTACTGTTTTAGAGAAACAGGTAAAAGAGCAAAGATACCAATATGTCCAGGTAAGATGTCTGAGGTTACATACACAGCTATACAAAAAAGTGAAAAACATATCTTTACAATAGAAAAACTGCATTCTTACTGTTTTTCAGAAAGTAATGGAGGTGAAAGCAATGGAAAACCACACTCATTCGTATTTAGAGATGATGCAGACATCCAATGTGATGAAGAAAACTTGCTGCATGATGCTAGAGAGAGGCAGGATTAGTCACACTATTCTTTGTTAATGGTATGTACCTTTTTAGTTCTTTTTTTTTTCTCCAGTAATTCCATAAATTACTAGAGACAAAATACTATATTGAAACAAACTGCTGATTTTCATTCCTTCTTGTTTACCTAATGTAAAAATTGGTATATTATAAAATCTATATCTTTTGCTTCAAGAAACTATTGAGTAGTGTGAAGTCACTGAAATTATTCAAACTGTTTAAGATGAAAAGTTTGTAATTTCTGTATTGGTGTTTGATGCTAGTGTTTCTACTCTCAGTGTGTTCTGAGTGACGGTGTGTGTTATCTCAGTGAGGATTGTTCGGAGTGTTTGGCTGCACTGAGCCTGTTTTGAGACGTGATGTGAACTGTTTAGCTCAGTGACTGTTGGTAATGCAGACTGTAGTTAGAGTTTTGCACATGTGACTCCAGTTGTGCCCAGTGTCGTTTAGCAATTGAAAATAACTGTAATCTGACCGATTTAGTTACTTTACAAATTAAGATTTTTGCACACAAAACACATGTAGTTTATAAAATACCATGTTTCATTATACATTAAACTACCCAACAATATATCGGCTGACTATAGTCCAGCTGAAATGATTAGCTGATTAAACACAATTGTTTGGATGGTTCCCAGTTTCTAAAATGTGAGGAATTTTTTTAGCATTGAGTACTTTTAATTTTAATACTTTTAAGTACATTTTCGTTTCATTTGATGATAACTAGTATTTTTGCATTGTAGTATTAGTACTTTTACTAAGTAAAGGGTCTGAATTCAAGCATGCAGCAGCATATGGTGTGGTTAGCATGTCCAAGCTTGTTAATGTACAAGCTTGCCGTGCTTGTTATGAGCACGGCAACAATACTGTACATGTCTGGAGGAGTTAGTTTCATACTGCTGGCTTTCCACCGGACCCTTTGTCTCACTCCTAAAGGGTTATTATCACAGTCTGTTACACGACACTGCATGGCATAATGTCTTGCATGCTGTGATCATTAGGGACCGGTGGACAGGAGGTATTTCGACATGGAATAATAAAAACATGTTTTTAGGGACTGGTTACTTGTGGTTGGTGCTTGCAGACCCCACCCGCGTGAAGATGGATATTTCGAAATACCGTGTGTGTGTGTGTGTGTGTGTGTGTGTGTGTGTGTGTGTGTGTGTGTGTGTGTGTGTGTGTGTGTGTGTGTGTGTGTGGGGTCACTAGGGCTGCAACTAACAATGCTTTTTATTTGTCACTTACGATTTTTATTATTTGTCGGTTAATCTGTGGATTACTTTCTCAATTATCGCTTGTTTGGTCTATAAAATGGTCAGAAAATTGATAAAAATGTTGATCACTGTCGAGCCCAAGATGACGTCCTCCAATGTCTTGTTTTGTCCACAACTCAAAGATATTCAGTTTACTGTCACATAGGAGTGAAGAAACTAAATAACATTTATATTTAAGAAGCTGGAATCAGAAATTTTACTTTTTTCATAAACAATTACTCAAATCGATGATCAGGTGCAGATTAATTTAATAGTTGACAACTGATCGATTAATCTTTGCAGCTCTAGTCTTCACTACAGTATCATATTATAGATAATATGTTATTACTAGATATTATATACATACAGACATGTCACTTGTTTCCGGGAAAGATTGTGGTTTTGAGTTACATACTGAAAAAGTAATCACTGGCTGTGTCTCATTCCGCATACTTCCGTCAGTACACTGCTAATGTGCACTGACCACTTACTGCTGTAGTGCCCACTTTCAATGGTTAGTATTGTCCCAAAATGAACACTTATGTTAAAACACTTACCGGAAATGACGAGCAGGATGAACTTGACGAACGCAACACAATGTGAACGCAACACATGTGAACGTGATTTTCCAGCTCCCATTTCCTGTATGCAAATGAGGAGCAGCCGGCTCGGCTCGCCACCTCTCAAAATCTGACGAAAATCTTTCGAACTGACCTTTGTCGATCTGAAATGAAGACAGATTCAGCAACTGCATGGCCTATTTCTCGCTTAAAATGTTTTCAGAAACACGTTTCGGTGAACTATTTTCGTAAAATACAAGATCGCATTCCGTCCAAGCCGCATGACAGTCGGTTTGAAATTCTCGAGCAGCCAGACCCACGTGACGCGTTCGTCCAATCAGCTGCCGGTCAAGGGCTCCCTTCCGCTTTGTAGTCAAGATGGCGCCAGTTTAGTGCGAGTAGGGTCCATCGTTCCACACTGAACTTTTTGACCGTTTTTAGGGGGTCATCCGGGTACTTTCAGTGCACTGACTTTTTGCGTTTTCTACGCTATATACTTAAAACTAAGTGTTTGAAGTGTGCAAGTTGGCGGTTCGAGACACAGCCACTATCTTGAGGCATGAGACAGGATTTGAATCCCAGTCCACCTCTGTTGTGAAGTGCTTTGTGCACCATCTCAAACATCCAGCATGCACCTCACATGGTGGTGTGTGGCCTCTGTATTCACGCCTCAGGTTTTATCACACAGAACACTGTCGATGACATAGAGATTTCTGCTGACTTGATCCAAACCCATAGTCATTTGAGCAGGTGAACTTGTTTTATACGCCTCACCATCACCCGAGGTTGAGGACAGCAGGAATAAACACACACTGTTCTGTCCTTTCTAACTTTTAGACAAATCTGTTGCTGTAGTTAAAAGCTACAATATACAACTTTAGGTGTAAGATACAGAAGAATTCATCAGGCAGATAGTCTATATCAACGAAATTTCATTTCCGGGATTGTTCAGGTGCCGCCGGAAATTCAGCTGGATGTCCCCTTATTTTGGCCGGATGTCACCGATTGTGATTGGTTTGAAGAAATGCCAATGAACCAGAGCACGTTTTTCTCCCATCCCGAAATGCTGTGTGGACTAGCCAGACCCTCCTTCACAGCGTTGTGGAGGAGGGTCTGGCTATGCGAGACTATCAGGCAGATGATACAGAGTGATACAGACTGATGCAGACAAATCTGCTGTTGCCAGAGTGACGACTTTCAGGAAAAAAAACAACAGATGTTTCGATTGAAACCAAAGAACAAGGGATGAATGTTCCTCAACAAACACTCGGAATAAGTTCCTAATAAACATCTATGGTACATTTACAAAACTCTCCTAGAGCCTGGTGATATTTTTACCTATGGTGAGAAGTGACTGTCATCTCCAGGGGGGAAAACGGCATCGATCAAACAGCTTAAAATGAAACGTGTAGGCATGTGTAGGCAAAGCAGTAGGTGGTATGAAGTGCAGAGGGCTTGTTGAGTGAGAAACATTTATAGGCTTAAGATATGCTTATAAATCCCAAATGTTGGACAGTTACCAAAAATGTTTTTACCAAAAAATACATTTAGGGCCCTATCTTGCACCCAGCGTAGCGCAGCGCAAAGCCCGACACAAGTGTCTTTGCTAGTTTAAGACCAACGCAGTTGTCAATTCCCCGTCCAGCGCCTGCGTCGTTTAAATAGCAAATGCACCTGCGCCCATCTTTGCGCCCATGGGCGTGCTGGTCTTACAGGGAGGTGTGTTCAGGTGAATTCTTGGTGTATTGCTATCTTGAGGCAGCGGGAAGTGATCGTGCCACTGACCAACAAAAACCTGGTCTAAAGTCAACAGCGCAGCATTTCATTGTTATTTTAACAGCGCATTAGTAAAAGGCGCCTAGACTCGTGCACAGCACACGCACACTATGCTTGTTACACACACACACACACACACACACACACACACACACAGGGAAGCAGCACACAAACGTGCAAAAGATTACAAATAAAAATATTACGGTGCAAATCCGCCATCATAATAGCAATGCGCCAAGGTACAAACGCACATGGCTTTTAACGGGAATGGGAGATGACACTCTGATTGGTTTATAGCATGTTACGCCCAAAACACACCTATGAATTAATGAAGACACTAAGTACAACCATTTTGAACCATGCGGCCGGCGCACAGACCCTTTTTTCCGCCGTCAAACTAGCAAAAGTGAATTTGGACACTCCTTAAACGCACCTGCGCCAGGCGCTTCACACCTAGCGCTTAGATTGTTAAAATAGGGCCCTAAAACTCTACCTGAGATTAAGCTCAACTACAGTCAAAAAATCAGTAAGTGTACATGGTTTATCACTACATTCAATAAAACTGCATTAAGTTCCCTCCCTGAGGTTACTTTGCAAAATGATTATCAAAGTAAATGTAAGATGATAATGTTTTTCAAAAAAAAGGGGAAAAAAAACGACAATTTGCTGTGAGCTTGGAGAATAAATGACCATGTGTTAGAGTGGAGACAGAAAAACAATTTATCCATGTTACCAAGTTATGTGCTTTTCTCTAACTTTTTCCACATTTTCTAGTCTGCATCCCTTTTGGGGTTTGAGGTGAAAGTCTAATTTTCTGAAGTTTTTAAACTGAAATTAAAAATATTAAAAATCCAGATGTTTTTTTGTGTGTTTGTAGTTCCTGGCAGCAAAAGACCACAAAATGTGGGCACAAAGACTAACCAAGAAAACCCTTTATAGAAAGTGACGCAAAATCATATCATTTTACCAAATAAGAAATCCTCTTGCAACCAGACATCTGTTGAAGTGTTCGGTTTACCTTGTAAATCAAGCAGTTTATTTAACTTCTGCACACTACAGTACATGGACTGCAGTTGGCAGCAGTTCACAAATGCGCTGGTTGGCATTTATCAAAAAGGATTTGGGGCAAAATGTCTCTTACTCTTTTAAATTGGAAGTTGGTTAATAGTTCATACAGTGCTAACGTTACATTTGTGTACATCTACAGTTGGAGGGTTGAAGCAGTTCACATATTTGATTGAAATGGAAAAACTCATTTACCATTTTTGCTCTACCAGCCATCACCACAAAGACACAATTTAATGTCCCCTGCTCTTTTCTAAATTGACCATAATTGACTCATTTTTGGTCAATTAAGACAATGCACAGCAGGCAAAAACACGGATGTGTCACAAGATTTACAGTAGTTTGGTCCACCGTAGATGGCCAGCATGTCTGAAAATATGACTTACAGCCAGAAACATCGGCAGAATAAGTTAGGCAACTCTGTGATTTTATTTTCTTGATCATGGCCGCTGTGTCCGTGTCTCATCAACCTTCTCACATATGTCAACCAGCTTGCTTTAAATTTCCAAATAAGATAAATAAGTGCTTCCAGCACCCTTAAATGAATGGGGAATATTATACAGTAGGCTACTTATCTTCAAAATGGCAACTGGTCCAAAAAACTGCTTATAATTGCCATCAAGACTGAATATAAAAATAATATTAAAAATGTATCGTCCGGTATCCAGATCTTTGTGGTAACCAAGGAGCCAATCATGACAACGTGCGCAGGTCTTGAACTTGGTCCAGGTGGGCAGAGTTAAACAGATTCTTGATGAAATGGTTGTTTTTGTTTTTCACAGTTACATTTGTTTTTAATTCAAATATTTTCTACTTGTGGCATATATGGAGGAAAAACAATGCTTTGATGGAATTGAATCTTAAACAGGGTTATGTATTTGTTCCTCTGGGACCCGGCCACTCAGCTCTATATGGGCACGGGTATGTTTTCTTCTTAAATTGTCTGATTAACCCTAAACTAAAGTGGTTACATGAGTA
Organism: Sander lucioperca; assembly: GCF_008315115.2. Lineage (NCBI taxonomy): Eukaryota > Metazoa > Chordata > Actinopteri > Perciformes > Percidae > Sander > Sander lucioperca. The sequence continues at coordinate 1,832,888 of NC_050188.1, forward strand.
TTCAGCTGCTGGTTGATGAGGCTGTTTTGACTGTGGAGCTCTGTGGCAACTGGCCGCCCAGGGTGTCATTGTGCCGCCACAAGGTCTACGAGAAACAGCCGTTAAGGCTTGGACCGCAGTTAACCATGTGGTTCACCACATAGACCAGGAGGAGGAGAGTGAGAGGAAAGAGAGAGAGTCAGGGAGGGAGGGAAGAAAGAAAGACAGGAAAGAGTGAGTGGATGCAAACTAAGCTCTAAAAATGACTCAAAGTCTATCTTGGTGCCTCCCTTTCATTACTGGCATAACGTATAATAACACACGTGTATTTGCTTCAGATTAATGTGCACACATTTTTGACTTGCATATGCGGGCTTAGGAGGACAGAGGACAGAAAGGGAGGTAACGAAGAAACACAAAAAGAGGCACTGAGAGACGATAAAAGAAGGAATGATTAAGTGAAGGACAAAGGAATAAGTGGAGAGAGATGAGGAATAGAAAAAGAAAAGGTGCATGAATGCAGAAGTCAATCTGCCTGACAGAAGACGTCTGGGAACCAGTGAGGTAGATGGATACCAGAAACATATGTGACGGACAGACCGATTGACACTGCTCGGTGACCCATTTTGCAGAGTGACCTCCTCAACCCGTGCTGCTATTTACCTCTAAGCAAAATCAACTGGCCATCCTGAGCAAATGTCAGACAAAATTTGCAACTGCCTGATTTGGCTGAAGTGACCAGCGAAGCCCTGTCGTCCAGAGTTTAATGTCAGCATTACATCTAATTTGCGTTGCACTTTTAATATGAAACAAATATCTGGCAGTGGATTTGCAAGAAATTTGTACCGGGATTAGTCGAGAGTAAAAGGAATAACTTCACCTTGCACACAGAATGCAAGGAAGTCCTCAAGACTACACAAATCATCAAAAGTCTTTACTTTTATATTATATTTGAACTAGTTTCGCACACCACACATATTCCAGGATAGGAGAAAAAAAAAAGCTCAATAGTCTCGGGAAGGAACATGTTTTGGTGGAACATTTGCACCACACAAAAAAAACCCACCAGATACAATATTAAATGAAGTTACCTGTTCACACAATACAGTAACGTGAGCTGTTTAAATAAGCTGGAAACATGGTTAAACCTCATTTGCTCTTACTGGTGTATCGCCGTGTGTACTTCGCAGTTTGGTTATGTTACAAAACCTACTTGGATAAGGCTCCAACTGCTTAGTTAAGCTTAGAAAAAGATTGTGGTTTGGGTTAAAATCAGATGACGCTGAACAAGACGTGACTCCGTTTGTTCCGTAAAGTTAAAAAAAAAATAAAACTTGCCGTTTGCTTTTCTGTTTAAACGGGACACAAACCCCACTCTCCCAGGTGAAGGTCCTGTGTTTGTTTGATCCATCCATCACCCCGACCTACCTCCTCATGAAGAACTTGTCGCTCTTATAATTTGTCACATTACATTACATCATTTCATTTAGCTGACGCTTTTATCGAAAGCGACTTAAAATTGCTATATATCAGAGGTCGCACGCCTCTGGAGCAACTAGTGGTTAAGCATCTTGCTCAGGGACACATTGGTTGATGTATCGCAGTGGAAATCGAACCCAGATCTCCCACACCAAAGGCATGTGTCATATCCACTGCGCCATCACCACCACATCATCACATCACATTACTTTCTACATTGCTCCAAACGTAAGGATGAGTCGTTGCTGCTGCTTGAAAAAGCGACCTAGGGGAGCGTTTTTCGTAGCCTGACGTCGTCATACTCAGATTCTAGTCAGATTATGAGTCTGATACTGCTCCATTGGGCTGTGATTATAGGGCGTGTTTCAACCAAACCAGGAAAGAAAATGCCTCTGCACTCAATTGGATAGACCTACAATCAATCGGAGCAACAGAACTCAACTTAACTGTCAACAGAACTCAACACCAATGAGACGAGACGGTGTATTGTCTCCATAGCAACCACTCTTTGCATTTCCGTCCTAGCTTCCGACTTTTAGACTTTTTTGTAGCTGGATTATATATCATTTGTTTCGTGTACATATGAATGTGGATAACATTAGTGACCGTGAGATGCTTGCTACAGCTGCATTTCTAGTGTTGAATCAGCGAAATACCTTTTATTTCTCTGATTCTCTGCTTTGTTCTAACGCCGCTGGGCGCTCTCTCTCTCTTCAGTCACTCTCTATCTCGCTTGACCATATAACGTTACCGTGCTTTCGGACGGACTTGAACAGCTGAGTCTCAGCGACACCATCAGCTGGTTTGAGTCGAGCTGAGACGGGCCGGTTGAGGATTTTAAAATGAATGCGCTGTTGATTTCTTCTGTAACAGACACGATGGTGGAATCTACACAATTGAATTCAACCTAAGCGCTCTTTGGTGACATGGTTGATTCCGTTACTGTTGATCATCTGTCCATCATCGTATAAAGCCCGCCCTGACAATTTGATTGGTCCGAACAGTTCTGGTTGGAGCATAGTTGCTCCACAACGGATCAAGGCGAGACCAAACTTCCCGACCTCAAATGTTGAGGGCGGGGCTAAATTCGGCTGGCATCCAGGCTATGTTTTTCGGGGAGCACAATCTCAAAATAATCTTGCAAATCCCATTTAATCTTTTTAATTGTTTCTTTTCTTAATGTGTTTTGTCTAATGTAAAGCTCTTTGAATTGCCTTGAGGTTGAAAGGTGCTATACAAATAAACTCCTCTTGCTGTGCCCTGAACACCCTGACAGAGCAGAGGCCGCCAGTGGACAGTGTACTGTGAAGAGAGGGGTGTTTTTATGAAGGAGAGGATGAATGCATACAATGTAATCTTGTTTCAGCGTTGAGTTGCACAAATGACCTCAACTCCCACCTGACCAGCAACGCCTGTCTTTCATTAATAAAACTGATTCGACTTTCACAGACAGTTTTCAGTTAACACTCTGCCTTCAATATCCTCTTTAACCAACACTATGAAATTCACACTCGACATCATAAAGTCATTTACACAAGCGTGAGACACAGACAACGAACGGAAATATTGAAAGAAAATCCGGGAAACCTAATGAGCCGCAGAATATTTGTGACTTTGTGATCGAAGCCATGATGAGCTCTTGTGTCGCCTCAGGCATTTGTTTACTTGAAATTCTGGCAGGAGCCATATGTTCATAAAGAACTGATCCAGCCACAGTCCACACAAACAGCACAGGCCAATGGTTGTCTTGGGTCTAAAGTCCCAAATAAAGTCCACATTTTTTCCCATATCCCTATTTTTATGTATTTGAATTTAAATACATATAATATTAATACATTACACAATCCGATATATAGATGATATAGATGTATAGGCTATATTCATGTACACACGCAAGCCAAGCAAGCTTAATAGCAATAGAGTGACAGGCATGGCCATGCACAGGGTTTTAGAAATACTGCGGTCCAATAACTGAGGAGGTGCCACCCTGAATTGTTTTTGATATCCCTGATCTAAATAGGTACATTTTAAGATGTTTGGGGAGCAACAATTGGATAGCAATAACTTTAAAAGCATGTCAATGGGCAGTGAAATAAATGATCTGTCAAGTGGTAATGCATTACAATCAGGTTCAATGTTGCAATGAGTGATCCACGCTACAACCTGGACAGAAGAGAAGAGGGTAAAATGATTAACGCACGATAAACATCAGAAAATGAATGTTGACAATTTTTAATTTAAGTGTTCAAGTAGAGAGAAATTAAGAGAAAATCACAGTACAGACACCAGTGAAATCTAATCATGACCACCTTTTACCCTCTGTATTCACTGCCTGTCCCGTTCTCTGTGACTCCTCACTGTCTCTCCTGCCAAAGGGTGTTACAAAATAATTCAAATATACACCTTATTTATTTGTGTTTGTATTTTGCATCATTTCGGATTTAAATTAGGAATGTGCCTCAAACTGTAGGCCTATATACTGTAAAAATGAGCTAAATCCGTGTTAAACAATAGTATATTTATACAATAATACTATTACACTATAATTCTGTCACTGGCTGTTAAAGTCTTGTTTTCTTACAACAAATAGTCTCAGGAGGTTTCATCCTGAAAACACATACCCAGTTATTTGGAATGGCCTCAGTTATGTGTGAATGCATGTTCTGTATGTGTTTAGTGAGTGTGCACGCTCCTGGACATGTGTCTAGAGGTTGGGGGGGAATCATCACAGCAGTGGTGGAGTGGAGGGTATACTGGGTATACCCACCTCTTTTTACCCACTCATCTATCAGCCAAAAAGCCATTGGATTATATAGGACAGCATACCCACTTCCTCCTCAGTACCCATCTACCTAAATAGTACACTCACCTCATCACTGCATCACAGGTTACCCACAATCAATTAGACTTCACCACTGGCCTAAACGTCCTTTAGCTTGCTCCGAACATCTGTTGTATCGCAAGAGACAAATGACACATCTGCAATCGCTCAGTAAATGATTTGAAAATGCAACGTTTTTTTCAGCTTGGCAGATCAACGCTGTTTCCTAGAAATGTATTGTCCTGAAAAAAAAAAAAAAAAAATGACACACCTGCAATCACTCAGTAAATGATTTGAAGATGCAATGTTTTTCAGCTTGGCAGATCAACGCTGTTTCCTAGAAATTATGTTTATACAACTATTTTGTAACAGCAAAATATGTTTTGGAGGAAATGTAAAGCTGCGGAATACATGTTCAGTTGACTACATTGTGAAAGGCTGTTCCTAAAAAAGGCAATGCTCAAAATGTTAATGTGATACAAAACGCATCAGTAAAATGTTAGTCTATATCCTTGACATTCCACTTCCGGGATTGCTCCGTTGCCGCCAGAAAATCTGCCGGATTTCACTCATTTAGGCCTTGGGCTTCCTTTGTGTTGGCATTCTAAACTCCAGTGGATTGATGATGACTATGGTTAACTTCTCCTCAGATCTCTGCAGGGTAAATCCAGACAGCTAGCTAGACTATCTGTCCAATCTAAGTTTTCTGTTGCACAACTTAAACAACTTTTGAACGTACACACGTTCCACCAAAACAAGCTCCTTCCGAGCCTATTTTGCAGCAGCACCGCGGCTTTTCTCCGGTGCTTAGCACCGCCCAAGACGATTGTGATTGGTTTAAAGAAATGCCAATAAACCAGAGCACATTTTCCTCCCATCCCCGAATGCTGTGTGGAGTAGTCAGACTCTCCTCCATCGCGCTTTGGAGGAGGGCCTGGCAAAGCGGGACTAGTAAAATGTTAACCAACACTGAAGTTACTTTGTTTAACTAAAATTTGATCCGTATCAATTCATCAGAACTTGAATGAGAGGAAAAAGCAGGTGCTGTGTGTTGCATCTTCTAAGATTGCGTTACAAGATTGCATTTGAGCAACTCAACAACAAGTTATGGTTTTGTGCCAGGGCAGGATTCATCAAACCACGAACAAATCAGTTACCAAACGGCAGCTTCCATGTGAAAAAGGAATTTAAATGGGCGTGTGGACTGTGGTTAGGAACAGTCGTATTTTCCCCCTGCTGATACAAAAACCAATCAAATACAGGGTAAACAGGAAATCAATAGATCAGACATGTTTTTCTCTTTAGGCAGCAATAAAGCTCCACTGGGAGACCGAAACCAGATATGTGAGTGGTTGGGTTTGGAAGCTGCTGATGTTTATGTGCAACTAATATGACCACAGACACTAAGTAAATTATTGACCAAAGGATGATTTGAGTTTAGTATTGCGCTGGAACACATTCTGACAAGTTACATTTATTGTTCAGAAGTTGTCTTTATTAGGAGAAGTAGTGGAAGTAAAAGTGGTTCTTGTCAGTATTGTCAACTTGAGGTGATTTATTTCCTCAGCCCTGGTGTCAGAATACAGTACCTTGGGGTCTGATTTTCAGTGTTTAGTCTATCTTAAGCAGTCCAGACTCTTAAGCAGCTCTGCACGCTTGTGGTCGCTTTGGCTTCCCTCTGGCAGGATGTTTTATTTTCTGTCTTCGGTTCCAGTGTAATGGTGTTGACAAAGTGGGTCAGGGTCTGTAATTGGCTTTATGCACGAGACAGTTTTATACCACTCTAAGCACTGTTTACAAAGCTACATAACTACAGTCCTCACTCACTCAAAAACAAGTATAGGCCAGTTATATGTAGGGTTGGGCATCGTTTGGATTTTAACAATTCTGATTCCAGTTCCGATTTCTTCCTTTCGATTCCGGTTCTTATCGATTCTCGATTCCAATTCTTTGAGGGGTGGAGCTGAAACGGGTCACATTGAAACCAAATTTTCCAAACGATTCCAATTAAGAAACGTTTCCACGATTCCAGAGAGGACAGGCAGAGAGGTAACATTACCGCCAGCGGAGAGAAGCGAGGGATGAAGTGAGGGAGAAGGACAGAGAGGCAGAGCGACAGCAGCGTCACGTTTTGTTTTGTTTTTGCAAACAATTTCGCAACAGGTTTCTGTGCTTGACGAATTTTTAGGAAGACAGATACGAAAAAACGCATACGAAAATTTCGGACTCAGTGTGCAAGGACCTTAAGACTACGTTCACAAGGCAAGCCTTTGTGCTCAATTTGGATTTATTTAGTTTAGCTGTTCACCAGAGATGTTCACAAGTCATTTTTTGGAAGTCCAAGTCAAGTCTCCAGTCTTTGAGGGGCAAGTTCAAGTCAAGTCTCAAGTCTCTGGCCATCTGATCTGTCCCTAACACTGTATTGTTAAATCTTATGAATTCAAAGCATGTCCTGTAGCTACCATCCAGACAGTACAGTATTAAAATCAGTTGTAGGATAACTTTATGGGGTCTATTTAACACATCCCTCTAGCCCTCGGACCTGGTGAAATATTAACCTAAGTCTGTCACATCATATGGATACAACTATAAAGATACAATGTGCCTGTTCCCAGCATTAGCACAACACTTTGCGATGGTTAGCTTGTTACCTGTGGTGATATATGCTAAATGTAACATCTCTTTCACTCAAAAAAATCTAATGTCGAAGTGGAAATCAAGAGAAAAGTGAACAACATGCATCTCAGTGTCAGTCCAAAATACGCACAATAAGCAGTTTGAACTCACTGATCTAATGCAATTTATTTTAAGCGTTAGTATGCTCAGTGAAACTGACTCCAGCGCGAGGGAGACCCGACTCAGTTCACTTTGCGATGGTTAGCTTGTTACCTGTGACGATATATGCTAAATGTACCGTCTCTTTTTATATTAGCGTGTGAGTGACTGACCTATTTGGGTGCGTTTTGAGATGCCTGATGAAGTTTGACGTTGTTGATCCGGTGCCACACACCTTGCATGTAGCTGTTGGCTTACTGCCACTGTTTACCAAGTTATTGAAAGCAAAACTAATGACAAAAAGCACAACTCCGGGAGGACTTGGTGTCACCATCTGCAATGTATTTTTATGTGTGAGTGCGCGCACATAAGGCATAACGCATGCGTTACGTTGCACATTATGGCAAAGGGCAGGGGACATGAGGCTTGTCATACGATTTCCCAACGTATATGCGCCAATAAAAGTAAATAGAAATACATGAATGCATTTAGATTTAAAAAGCAATGATTGCATGAATACAGGTTGTTGACGAGTCTCGAAGCTCGAGTCTGAAGTCTTTTGGGTCGAGTCGCAAGTCAAGTCTGAAGTCAGCTGTTTGTGCGACTTAAGTGCGACTCGAGTCCGTGTCTCAGACTCAAGTCCCCATCTCTGCTGTTCACATACATTTTTTTGAATGTGGCCAATATTAGATTCCAGTGTGAACCGGTCACGGTCCTGAACTAACCCGTTTGCGCAAAATAACAATAAGAAAGACGTCACACGCAGAACGCTGTAGTACGGAAGTAAACATAGAGGCCACTGCTTATGAGATTAATTGATTTCAATTATAGTTACATATACATTGATTATGGGATTTTGCTCAAGTAAACATGGAGTGAACTCCCTCGCTTTTTGCAGTGTGCTGCATTTCTAGCCGTTTCTCCTGGACTTGGCCGGTGCACAGTATCAGCACCACCGTGGACATACACAACACACATGTTCTAGCTGCATGGGCAAACAATCTTTCTGTTCTTTCTTTCTTTTGTAACCCATAACCCCCTGCGGTGTGATGATTTGTTTCCCCTCAACGGGTTAGCGGGTCAGAACAATCAACTGTCTGAGTGTACTCCCTGTGAGTGTGGATGTGTATCCCCTCTGAACACGCACAGACTCATGTGTGCTCTGATTACAGGTGACCTACATCCCTCCTCTGTGAATCAGGGTGTTGATGTACAGCTCAGCATTATTCACTGTCAAACTGCTCTTGTTTTTCTGCCTTCCTCCATTTCCATTTCCACTTTCCCCTTTCTTCCTTTTCTTGTTTCATGAACAGAAAGTCAGATGCAAAGTTGTGTCTAAAACGGCTCTAGCTCCTGTTTCTGTTATCTTAAAAAGGTATTTGATTTAAAGCTTCTTTCATTTTTTTCCAAAAAACAATTTTTTACCAAAAATCTTTTAATGTGTTTTTTTTTTTTTTTTTTTTTTTAAGAGCTGAAACAATTGGTCGATTAATCTATTAACTTTTTTTTTATAGCAAAAATGACAAACATTCTTTGGTTCTGGCATCTCAGATTTGAAGATTTCCTTCTCTTTTATCTTCATGAGAACAAACTAAATATCGTTCTGACAGTTGGAAGGACAAAACAAGCAATTGGAAGAATTCAGTTTGGTGTCGAGATGTGAAAGAAAAGTCAGAGAACTCAGTTTTTCCACGATTGTTTGATGTTTTAGAAATTAAAGGCAGGTAATGTTGAAAAGCTAGCAAGATTGGAAAGCAGTGTTGGGCAAGTTACTGAAAATTAGTAATTAGCTACAGTTACTAGTTACTTCTTTTAAAAGTAATTTAATTACTTTACCAATTACTGTATATCAAAAGTAATTAGTTACTAGGGAAAGTAACTTTTAAGTTACTTTTATGTCTGCTTTTTAAATGTAAATATGAACAGTACTGAACAGTCAAACACAATAAACATAATTTTTAGACTTATTTATTGTAATCAACAGGGCAACAGGCCTTCAAATCAAGCAGTAGTACAAGTCCAACATACCTAGCAATCAATTTATTCAGCTCTGCCTGGCTTATCGGCTGCACTGCAGTCCGTGTAAAATCTAGCTTTGGTTGTTTGCATGGAGTGGCGCCTTCAGCATCCGTAGGGCTGGGGTCTTTCGCTACTAGCTTTGTCGAAGCGTGTTGCTTCAGCAGGTGCTTCATGAGATTTAAATTGTTACTCTTAGATGTGGATTAATATATAATTAATAATTGACAACTCACCACTACATTTTTGTCTTTAATTTCGACGAGCGAAAAGTAATGTCTGTCATATACGGTAGTAAGAACGCGCCTGCGCATATACTGTGACATATACGGTAGCACCCAAAACGTGTGTGTTACTGCTCACTTGTTACTTTCATCGGGAGTTCAGAGTAAAGAAGACTAAATGATAAACTGCCTCCTTCGTTATCATTTTACAATGTCCATACTTCCAGGAGAGAAAGCTCATTCTATCCGCACCATCGGCCATGCTGTGGTATAATGCTCAGCGCAGTAGGCCTATCTGTCTTCTTGTCTGCAAGCATTCATTTTTCACAAAAGAGAGTAACGCGAGTAACAAACTCATTTAAATTTCAGTAATTGTAATTGCGTTACTTGATGAAAAAAAATATTTAGTTACATGCTCGTTACCGCTAAAAGTAGTGGAATTACAGTAACGCGTTACTTTGTAGCGCGTTACTCCCAACACTTTTGTAAAGTATCATCTCCTCTGGGCTCCATCTAACCCCTCCCCCTGCCCTCGGGGCTCCGCCCACACGCAGACGTGCACCCTCAACCCGTTCTCACTCCCAAAGCGTAAAATACGGACGCTTGGGCAGTGGCTCTCAGCGTCAGATACGACGCAAGAAGCACCCTTCAGCATGTGAATGGAATGCACCGGGCATAGCAGCAGCTACGCGGCGCTTGAAGATGATGTAGTATTAAGAGTGACGGGAGCAAGAAACATGAAAGACTGAAATACGACTTAGAGAGGTTGGTTGGGATGGTGGATGGGTCAAACAACACAGGACTTTCACCTAGGAGACCGGGGTTCGTGCCCCGTTCTTGTCCCGCATGTCACTGAAACGTACATTCTGTAACCCCACCCAGTATATTTTCCTAAACCTAACTGTCCCGCGTGTAAGTTAAACGTAGGTCCCGACCCAGACGGTCCAAGTAACGCCAAGAGTCCCGACCAAGCGCGTTTAGATAAAGCGCATTTAGATATGATGCTAAATAAAGGAGACTTTTAGCATCAATAACAACACCAAAGGCACCTGACCAAGCGTCAGTATTTTAGGCGATGGGCGTGAGAATGGGTCGGCGCCGGCGCCGCTTCAGAGCAGAGCAAAGGAAGGACCGCAGTTTCACTTCATGTCTCATTGACCGGTAAGCAAACAGCTAATATTATCACACCCAGTGTTTAAAACAAACATGATTACTGTTAGCAATGCGCCGTTTCATTGGTTCTTTCCAAGCGGACCGCGAGGCAGTGATTGAAGGGAGTTTTTACAGGATTACAGCAGCTACAGATGACGGACCTTTTTCACTCCAAAAAGGAGCCCTACATTTCTCACTGTCTCCATGTTCATTTACATCTACACCGACATAAAATTGAATAACTTACAATAAGAAAACATGTACGCTACTAAAAAGATAATTAGATTTTAGGAACTGCTTTACAAAAGCTTTTCAGCAGTCAAACATGAGACACCACCTTACCTTGCACTCTGCCACTTTGGTTGGCTAAAATAAAATCTAACTTTATATTCATTATGAAAGATTAGATGTCAATGCAAATGTTTAAAGTGGCTGTATGTCAAATGGCACACACACACACACACACACACACACACACACACATACACACACACACACACACACACACACACACACACACACCATTAAACGTGACTTCCCTGCAGAGCTCTTTGTGGATCTAACCTCTTTATCCTGTCTCCTATAATATTTAAACAAATAATTGAATATCATCTAATATCTGGCTCACAGTAGGGAGAGGGCAGAGGAACACAGAGACACAGAAGTTCTGGGATAATGCTTTACTGGAGGGATTATGTATCCTGGGAGGAGGAAAAACATTGTTATCTTCCTGTTTAGGTTTTATACGTGATTCACTTTATATTTAGATGTACTAGTCTAGTACTAGTACTAGTCTTTGTACATTGTATAATTTAGCTTCTTGAGGTTGAGATCTTTTTAAAGAAAACATATCAATTGGCCTTTTTTTTTTTTTTTTTTAAAAGGGCTAGTTCACCCAAAACCGAAAAGTTTTGGGCCGTAAAAAAACAGACCAATGAACTGAAAGATGCTTGGGACTGCAAAGGTGGGTGATAATTCTCTTTCACATTACATATAGTCATTTGAAGCATTGTTATTATAACAATATGGATTTGTGCAGCTTTGCGATGGTGTCTAGAGTGCTTGGTTAATGCCAGTGTGGAGAAACAAATCCCTGTTTACACATGAAATGTCTCCCCTATTCTTTGTCACAGAGCCCTGTCCCCTTAAAATGATGTTTCCATAAAACTAAATTGCATTCTAAATTAAGTTTCGAGGGAAACCAAAACAAGCGTGATAGGGGCTCTTTAATAAATCTAACTGAAACTAAACTGTGGTTGTGTGTGTGTGTGTGTGTGTGTGCCTTAGGCTAAATTAAATTAAACCAGTACTTAAAGTGGCTATATGTAACTTTCAGTTTGTGTTGATTCTAGGGGCCACTTTGGACCACACCTGCTGTCGTAAAGGTCTTTTCTTTACGGTGCTGTATTGCCCACTGTATATTACTGAGTTAGCGTTATCAGGAGGTCATATAGTCGCGATAAGTGTTGGGTGTAATGCGTTACAAAGTAACGTAACTACTTTTTTGGGTAAAAAGTAAGTGTAATGCGCTACTACTGAAAATTTGGTAACGAAACATAGTTCCTTTTTCAATTTGGCGCAACGTTACTTTTCCCAGGGACAGATTTGCCAGCGACACTGCCTTCTCAGCTGCGCTCACAAGCTCCATACGGGACGTGACAGAGGCTGGTAGCAGAGTAATCATGGCAAGCGAGAAGCAGGCAAAGCTAACTTTTGAGAGTGTTTTAAGCTTTGTGGCTTTTTGCTGGACAGCGCTCTGAGCCAGGCAGACACAAAGCTGACAACCTCACAGATGGATGCGGTGGAGATGGCCTCATACATACACGCAACGGACCGTTGCACGGACACGCAAGGATTTCCAGAAAAGAGGCTGCATGTGTCTACGACAATGCACGGACCATCGTGGCTGCGCGACCGGTACAAGTCGATACAGACATTACATAGTATACACTAACACCGTGTAAAGGCCTTTTTATAGTTGTGCGTCGAATTGACGGCGGAGGGTCCGGCGTAGACGCAGAGGTGTCTACGTCTACGCCGGACCCTACGTGCACCTCTCGAAAAATGTAACTACACGTCGCAGCGGCGCACGTCGCAGCGCCGCACGTCGCAGCGCCGCACGTCGCTCGGCCGTGGCTTGGTAGCATTGCATTTCCCCCGACTCATTTCCTGATTCTCCTTCTCCATAAACAACATGAAATCAAGGAGAGAGTGAACTTTTCCTGCTCCACATTTCCCACCGTGATCAGAAAGCACAGGGGAGACACTTTGTTTCTCTCACTATGACTCTAGAGTCGGTACTCGCTCTAAAGCTAATCACCGTCATTCTCTCACTTCTCCCTCTACCACACACTCCCCACACATACACACACACACACACACACACACACACACACACACACACACACACACACACACCAGCGCACAAGTATAAACATCAGGCCACTTACGTAGGCTACGGCGAAAGCTCTGCGTGGAGCCTCCGCAGAACTGTAAAACAAGCTTAACGCCGATGACCTGCTGATGTGCATTCAACCCGTGCTGGACTCGTTCATAATGAATCAGCTGTCACTCTGTGAGTAGAGAATCCAGTCTGCAGTGTAGTTCAGACACTTCACTGATAAACCAGAGATTGGCTTTATGGTCAAAGATAGTTTTTGTATAATTAACTTCAGTCTCTGCCAGAGACGCCTGCTTTTAAAATTAACGTAAAAGTAACGAGTAAAGTAAAAAGTTACTTTCCATAGGGGGTAACTAAGTCAAGTAACGGATTACTTTTTTAAGAAGTAACGAGTAACGAGCAAACACTACTTTTTAAAAGTAACTTCCCCAACACTGGTCGCGATGAATGTTTTACTCAGACAGAAAATCATTCATTTACAATAAGAGAATCCGTTACAGATGCATTGTTGCATTTCAAGTGTTGCATACGGTAACTTAGCCTACTTTGGCAGCACCGCGAACTGCCGGTTGTGGTGCTCCAGTCAGGTCAGCACTAGTTGGTGGTTCAGTTACCCCAGAAAGGTGACTGTGCGCTGGGTAAAGAGCACCGCTGCTGCGGTCGTGGTGCACTCAGTCGTGGTGCACTCAGTCGTGGTGCCCATGGCTCTGTTCTGAATGTGAGAGATAGCCACGCCCCTGATTTGCATATAAGAACTGGAAATAAATAGAGAGGGAAATAAATAAATGTGGATTTATGAAATAAAAGTCTCTTCAAATAAATAAACGTGGACTTATAAAATAAAAGTACCATGAAATAATTAAAAGTAAAACATTTTAATATATTTATTTAACTAATTGAATCATTTTTTTATGAATATTTACATTTATTTAATTATTTATGTATTTATTGCCTCATTTATTATTTCATGATGTATTTGAAAGACATGTATTTATTTATTAATTTATTTATTTATGTATTTATTCATTTATTTATTTATGTATTTATTCATTTATTTAATATTGAATAAAATGGCATTCCATACTTTGGATGTATCGTGAGCTAAACTGGGTATCACTGTCACTGTGTCACGAGCCAAAGCATTAAGAGATTGTCGTAGCAACCAACGTAGTAATAACTTTGATTAATATAGCGTATTTCATGAAACCCACGGACACTTTACACAGGTACAGGGGGACAAGGGAACAGAAAATAGTAAGCCAACGCAAACACTGAGAAAAAAGGAATAACACGTACGCGCTAAATGGAAGGGGGACGTCATTTAATCTAGGCTTCTGGCGTACAACCACATCGCACATGCTAAAGTTATTTTATGACTGAAACAGACATATTACATACCTGAGGGCGAATTCAGGGACATTTTTGAATCATTTACTATCCCGCAATTGTCTCCATCTGTTGAAAGCCCGACCGAGTGTGACTCAGGTTTTGCCCATCGTCTGTCACTTCCCCTTTTAGCTTTTAGTTCTTCGTTTAATTTCCTTCTTTTCTGTGATGGCCCGACCCCAGTATCAGCCACAACTACAGCAGATAACTTCTAAAATACAATTAGGCCTATATAAAGAAACCTCCTGCTACCTTTTACCTGGCTGGATACACTAACACAGACTTTTCCGGTGTTACGCCGAAATCTGTGACCCGTCAGAATGTGTTACTGTAGCGCCGTCTATAATTTTGGGACTTTGCAGAAAAAATCGGACCTGGTC
>NC_050188.1:1854921-1902421 GCF_008315115.2 Sander lucioperca
GGCATTACAGTTAGACATTACAGCCATTACAGTTAGACATTACAGGCATTACAGTTAGACATTACAGACATTGCAGTTAGACATTACAGACATTACAGTTAGACATTACAGCCATTACAGTTAGACATTACAGGCATTACAGTTAGACATTACAGACATTGCAGTTAGACATTACAGACATTACAGTTAGACATTACAGACATTACAGTTAGACATTACAGCCATTACAGTTAGACATTACAGACATTACAGTTAGACATTACAGACATTGCAGTTAGACATTACAGACATTACAGTTAGACATTACAGTTAGACATTACAGACATTACAGTTAGACATTACAGCCATTACAGTTAGACATTACAGACATTACAGTTAGACATTACAGACATTACAGTTAGACATTACAGCATTACAGTTAGACATTACAGACATTACAGTTAGACATTACAGACATTACAGTTAGACATTACAGCCATTACAGTTAGACATTACAGACATTGCAGTTAGACATTACAGACATTACAGTTAGACATTACAGGCATTACAGTTAGACATTACAGACATTGCAGTTAGACATTACAGACATTGCAGTTAGACATTACAGTTAGACATTACAGCCATTACAGTTAGACATTACAGCCATTACAGTTAGACATTACAGACATTACAGTTAGACATTACAGACATTACAGTTAGACATTACAGACATTGCAGTTAGACATTACAGTTAGACATTACAGCCATTACAGTTAGACATTACAGCCATTACAGTTAGACATTACAGCCATTACAGTTAGACATTACAGACATTACAGTTAGACATTACAGGCATTACAGTTAGACATTACAGACATTGCAGTTAGACATTACAGGCATTACAGTTAGACATTACAGTTAGACATTACAGACATTACAGTTAGACATTACAGCCATTACAGTTAGACATTACAGACATTGCAGTTAGACATTACAGACATTACAGTTAGACATTACAGTTAGACATTACAGACATTACAGTTAGACATTACAGACATTACAGTTAGACATTACAGACATTACAGTTAGACATTACAGCCATTACAGTTAGACATTACAGACATTACAGTTAGACATTACAGACATTGCAGTTAGACATTACAGACATTACAGTTAGACAGCATTACAGTTAGACATTACAGACATTACAGTTAGACATTACAGACATTGCAGTTAGACATTACAGACATTACAGTCAGACATTACAGTTAGACATTACAGACATTACAGTTAGACATTACAGCCATTACAGTTAGACATTACAGGCATTACAGTTAGACATTACAGACATTACAGTTAGACATTACAGCATTCAGTTAGACATTACAGCCATTACAGTTAGACATTACAGACATTACAGTTAGACATTACAGACATTACAGTTAGACATTACAGACATTGCAGTTAGACATTACAGACATTACAGTTAGACATTACAGTTAGACATTACAGACATTACAGTTAGACATTACAGACATTACAGTTAGACATTACAGACATTGCAGTTAGACATTACAGACATTACAGTTAGACATTACAGTTAGACATTACAGACATTGCAGTTAGACATTACACATAGACATTACAGTTAGACATTACAGACATTACAGTTAGACATTACAGACATTGCAGTTAGACATTACAGACATTACAGTTAGACATTACAGTTAGACATTACAGGCATTACAGTTAGACATTACAGCCATTACAGTTAGACATTACAGACATTGCAGTTAGACATTACAGACATTGCAGTTAGACATTACAGGCATTACAGTTAGACATTACAGTTAGACATTACAGACATTACAGTTAGACATTACAGACATTACAGTTAGACATTACAGCCATTACAGTTAGACATTACAGACATTGCAGTTAGACATTACAGACATTACAGTTAGACATTACAGCCATTACAGTTAGACATTACAGTTAGACATTACAGACATTACAGTTAGACATTACAGCCATTACAGTTAGACATTACAGACATTACAGTTAGACATTACAGACATTACAGTTAGACATTACAGACATTACAGTTAGACATTACAGGCATTACAGTTAGACATTACAGACATTGCAGTTAGACATTACAGACATTGCAGTTAGACATTACAGACATTACAGTTAGACATTACAGTTAGACATTACAGCCATTACAGTTAGACATTACAGGCATTACAGTTAGACATTACAGACATTACAGTTAGACATTACAGACATTACAGTTAGACATTACAGACATTACAGTTAGACATTACAGACATTGCAGTTAGACATTACAGACATTACAGTTAGACATTACAGTTAGACATTACAGCATTACAGTTAGACATTACAGACATTACAGTTAGACATTACAGCCATTACAGTTAGACATTACAGACATTGCAGTTAGACATTACAGACATTGCAGTTAGACATTACAGTTAGACATTACAGACATTACAGTTAGACATTACAGCCATTACAGTTAGACATTACAGACATTGCAGTTAGACATTACAGACATTGCAGTTAGACATTACAGACATTACAGTTAGACATTACAGACATTACAGTTAGACATTACAGCCATTACAGTTAGACATTACAGACATTACAGTTAGACATTACAGACATTACAGTTAGACATTACAGGCATTACAGTTAGACATTACAGACATTGCAGTTAGACATTACAGACATTACAGTTAGACATTACAGTTAGACATTACAGACATTACAGTTAGACATTACAGACATTACAGTTAGACATTACAGACATTACAGTTAGACATTACAGACATTACAGTTAGACATTACAGACATTACAGTTAGACATTACAGACATTACAGTTAGACATTACAGACATTACAGTTAGACATTACAGACATTACAGTTAGACATTACAGACATTGCAGTTAGACATTACAGACATTGCAGTTAGACATTACAGGCATTACAGTTAGACATTACAGTTAGACATTACAGACATTACAGTTAGACATTACAGCCATTACAGTTAGACATTACAGACATTACAGTTAGACATTACAGACATTACAGTTAGACATTACAGACATTACAGTTAGACATTACAGACATTACAGTTAGACATTACAGACATTACAGTTAGACATTACAGACATTACAGTTAGACATTACTGGCATTACAGTTAGACATTACAGACATTACAGTTAGACATTACAGACATTACAGTTAGACATTACAGTTAGACATTACAGACATTACAGTTAGACATTACAGCCATTACAGTTAGACATTACAGACATTACAGTTAGACATTACAGACATTACAGTTAGACATTACAGGCATTACAGTTAGACATTACAGACATTGCAGTTAGACATTACAGACATTGCAGTTAGACATTACAGTTAGACATTACAGCCATTACAGTTAGACATTACAGACATTACAGTTAGACATTACAGACATTACAGTTAGACATTACAGACATTGCAGTTAGACATTACAGACATTACAGTTAGACATTACAGCCATTACAGTTAGACATTACAGCCATTACAGTTAGACATTACAGACATTACAGTTAGACATTACAGACATTGCAGTTAGACATTACAGACATTACAGTTAGACATTACAGACATTGCAGTTAGACATTACAGTTAGACATTACAGCATTACAGTTAGACATTACAGCCATTACAGTTAGACATTACAGCCATTACAGTTAGACATTACAGACATTGCAGTTAGACATTACAGACATTACAGTTAGACATTACAGCCATTACAGTTAGACATTACAGACATTACAGTTAGACATTACAGACATTGCAGTTAGACATTACAGACATTACAGTTAGACATTACAGCCATTACAGTTAGACATTACAGACATTGCAGTTAGACATTACAGACATTACAGTTAGACATTACAGACATTACAGTTAGACATTACAGCCATTACAGTTAGACATTACAGACATTACAGTTAGACATTACAGACATTACAGTTAGACATTACAGACATTACAGTTAGACATTACAGACATTGCAGTTAGACATTACAGACATTGCAGTTAGACATTACAGTTAGACATTACAGACATTACAGTTAGACATTACAGCCATTACAGTTAGACATTACAGACATTACAGTTAGACATTACAGACATTACAGTTAGACATTACAGACATTACAGTTAGACATTACAGACATTACAGTTAGACATTACAGTTAGACATTACAGACATTACAGTTAGACATTACAGCCATTACAGTTAGACATTACAGACATTACAGTTAGACATTACAGACATTGCAGTTAGACATTACAGTTAGACATTACAGCCATTACAGTTAGACATTACAGCATTACAGTTAGACATTACAGACATTACAGTTAGACATTACAGACATTGCAGTTAGACATTACAGACATTACAGTTAGACATTACAGCCATTACAGTTAGACATTACAGACATTGCAGTTAGACATTACAGACATTACAGTTAGACATTACAGTTAGACATTACAGCCATTACAGTTAGACATTACAGCCATTACAGTTAGACATTACAGACATTGCAGTTAGACATTACAGACATTACAGTTAGACATTACAGACATTGCAGTTAGACATTACAGACATTACAGTTAGACATTACAGACATTACAGTTAGACATTACAGACATTACAGTTAGACATTACAGACATTACAGTTAGACATTACAGACATTACAGTTAGACATTACAGACATTACAGTTAGACATTACAGTTAGACATTACAGCCATTACAGTTAGACATTACAGCCATTACAGTTAGACATTACAGGCATTACAGTTAGACATTACAGACATTGCAGTTAGACATTACAGACATTACAGTTAGACATTACAGACATTACAGTTAGACATTACAGCCATTACAGTTAGACATTACAGACATTGCAGTTAGACATTACAGACATTACAGTTAGACATTACAGCCATTACAGTTAGACATTACAGCCATTACAGTTAGACATTACAGACATTACAGTTAGACATTACAGACATTGCAGTTAGACATTACAGACATTACAGTTAGACATTACAGCCATTACAGTTAGACATTACAGCCTTCAGTTAGACATTACAGACATTACAGTTAGACATTACAGACATTACAGTTAGACATTACAGCATTACAGTTAGACATTACAGACATTACAGTTAGACATTACAGACATTGCAGTTAGACATTACAGACATTAGCATTACAGTTAGACATTACAGCCATTACAGTTAGACATTACAGCATTACAGTTAGACATTACAGACATTACAGTTAGACATTACAGACATTACAGTTAGACATTACAGCATTACAGTTAGACATTACAGCATTACAGTTAGACATTACAGACATTGCAGTTAGACATTACAGACATTACAGTTAGACATTACAGACATTACAGTTAGACATTACAGACATTACAGTTAGACATTACAGTTAGACATTACAGACATTACAGTTAGACATTACAGCCATTACAGTTAGACATTACAGACATTACAGTTAGACATTACAGACATTACAGTTAGACATTACAGACATTGCAGTTAGACATTACAGGCATTACAGTTAGACATTACAGTTAGACATTACAGCCATTACAGTTAGACATTACAGACATTACAGTTAGACAGCATTGCAGTTAGACATTACAGACATTGCAGTTAGACATTACAGACATTACAGTCAGACATTACAGTTAGACATTACAGCCATTACAGTTAGACATTACAGCCATTACAGTTAGACATTACAGACATTGCAGTTAGACATTACAGACATTACAGTTAGACAGCATTACAGTTAGACATTACAGACATTGCAGTTAGACATTACAGACATTGCAGTTAGACATTACAGACATTACAGTTAGACATTACAGCCATTACAGTTAGACATTACAGCCATTACAGTTAGACATTACAGACATTACAGTTAGACATTACAGACATTACAGTTAGACATTACAGACATTACAGTTAGACATTACAGCATTACAGTTAGACATTACAGACATTACAGTTAGACATTACAGACATTGCAGTTAGACATTACAGACATTACAGTTAGACATTACAGTTAGACATTACAGCCATTACAGTTAGACATTACAGCCATTACAGTTAGACATTACAGACATTACAGTTAGACATTACAGACATTACAGTTAGACATTACAGACATTGCAGTTAGACATTACAGACATTACAGTTAGACATTACAGTCATTACAGTTAGACATTACAGACATTACAGTTAGACATTACAGCATTACAGTTAGACATTACAGCCATTACAGTTAGACATTACAGCCATTACAGTTAGACATTACAGACATTACAGTTAGACATTACAGACATTACAGTTAGACATTACAGCCATTACAGTTAGACATTACAGCCATTACAGTTAGACATTACAGACATTACAGTTAGACATTACAGACATTACAGTTAGACATTACAGACATTGCAGTTAGACATTACAGACATTACAGTTAGACATTACAGTTAGACATTACAGACATTACAGTTAGACATTACAGTTAGACATTACAGCCATTACAGTTAGACATTACAGACATTGCAGTTAGACATTACAGACATTGCAGTTAGACATTACAGACATTACAGTTAGACATTACAGTTAGACATTACAGACATTACAGTTAGACATTACAGCCATTACAGTTAGACATTACAGCCATTACAGTTAGACATTACAGACATTACAGTTAGACATTACAGACATTACAGTTAGACATTACAGACATTACAGTTAGACATTACAGCCATTACAGTTAGACATTACAGACATTACAGTTAGACATTACAGACATTACAGTTAGACATTACAGGCATTACAGTTAGACATTACAGACATTGCAGTTAGACATTACAGACATTACAGTTAGACATTACAGTTAGACATTACAGACATTACAGTTAGACATTACAGCCATTACAGTTAGACATTACAGCCATTACAGTTAGACATTACAGACATTACAGTTAGACATTACAGACATTACAGTTAGACATTACAGCCATTACAGTTAGACATTACAGCCATTACAGTTAGACATTACAGCATTGCAGTTAGACATTACACACATTACAGTTAGACATTACAGACATTGCAGTTAGACATTACAGACATTACAGTTAGACATTGCAGTTAGACATTACAGACATTACAGTTAGACATTACAGCCATTACAGTTAGACATTACAGACATTACAGTTAGACATTACAGACATTGCAGTTAGACATTACAGACATTACAGTTAGACATTACAGCCATTACAGTTAGACATTACAGCCATTACAGTTAGACATTACAGACATTGCAGTTAGACATTACAGACATTACAGTTAGACATTACAGCCATTACAGTTAGACATTACAGCCATTACAGTTAGACATTATAGGCATTACAGTTAGACATTACAGACATTGCAGTTAGACATTACAGACATTGCAGTTAGACATTACAGACATTACAGTTAGACATTGCAGTTAGACATTACAGACATTGCAGTTAGACATTACAGACATTACAGTTAGACATTACAGCCATTACAGTTAGACATTACAGCCATTACAGTTAGACATTACAGACATTGCAGTTAGACATTACAGACATTACAGTTAGACATTACAGTTAGACATTACAGCCATTACAGTTAGACATTACAGCCATTACAGTTGGACATTACAGACATTACAGTTAGACATTACAGACATTACAGTTAGACATTACAGACATTACAGTTAGACATTACAGACATTGCAGTTAGACATTACAGACATTACAGTTAGACATTACAGTTAGACATTACAGACATTACAGTTAGACATTACAGCCATTACAGTTAGACATTACAGCCATTACAGTTAGACATTACAGCATTACAGTTAGACATTACAGACATTGCAGTTAGACATTACAGACATTACAGTTAGACATTACAGCCATTACAGTTAGACATTACAGCCATTACAGTTAGACATTACAGACATTGCAGTTAGACATTACAGACATTACAGTTAGACATTACAGTTAGACATTACAGTTAGACATTACAGACATTACAGTTAGACATTACAGACATTACAGTTAGACATTACAGACATTACAGTTAGACATTACAGACATTGCAGTTAGACATTACAGACATTGCAGTTAGACATTACAGGCATTACAGTTAGACATTACAGCATTACAGTTAGACATTACAGACATTGCAGTTAGACATTACAGACATTACAGTTAGACATTACAGACATTACAGTTAGACATTACAGACATTACAGTTAGACATTACAGCATTACAGTTAGACATTACAGACATTACAGTTAGACATTACAGACATTGCAGTTAGACATTACAGGCATTACAGTTAGACATTACAGTTAGACATTACAGACATTACAGTTAGACATTACAGACATTACAGTCAGACATTACAGTTAGACATTACAGACATTGCAGTTAGACATTACAGACATTACAGTTAGACATTACAGTTAGACATTACAGCCATTACAGTTAGACATTACAGCCATTACAGTTAGACATTACAGACATTACAGTTAGACATTACAGACATTGCAGTTAGACATTACAGACATTACAGTTAGACATTACAGCCATTACAGTTAGACATTACAGACATTACAGTTAGACATTACAGACATTACAGTTAGACATTACAGACATTACAGTTAGACATTACAGGCATTACAGTTAGACATTACAGACATTGCAGTTAGACATTACAGACATTACATTTAGAAATTACAGACATTGCAGTTAGACATTACAGACATTACAGTTAGACATTACAGTTAGACATTACAGCCATTACAGTTAGACATTACAGACATTACAGTTAGACATTACAGACATTACAGTTAGACATTACAGGCATTACAGTTAGACATTACAGACATTACAGTTAGACATTACAGACATTACAGTTAGACATTACAGACATTACAGTTAGACATTACAGCATTACAGTTAGACATTACAGACATTACAGTTAGACATTACAGCCATTACAGTTAGACATTACAGCCATTACAGGCATTACAGTTAGACATTACAGACATTGCAGTTAGACATTACAGACATTGCAGTTAGACATTACAGTTAGACATTACAGTTAGACATTACAGACATTACAGTTAGACATTACAGACATTACAGTTAGACATTACAGCATTGCAGTTAGACATTACAGACATTGCAGTTAGACATTACAGACATTGCAGTTAGACATTACAGACATTACAGTCAGACATTACAGTTAGACATTACAGACATTACAGTTAGACATTACAGACATTACAGTTAGACATTACAGTTAGACATTACAGCCATTACAGTTAGACATTACAGCCATTACAGTTAGACATTACAGACATTACAGTTAGACATTACAGACATTACAGTTAGACATTACAGACATTACAGTTAGACATTACAGACATTACAGTTAGACATTACAGTTAGACATTACAGCCATTACAGTTAGACATTACAGACATTACAGTTAGACATTACAGACATTACAGTTAGACATTACAGCCATTACAGTTAGACATTACAGCCATTACAGTTAGACATTACAGACATTACAGTCAGACATTACAGTTAGACATTACAGACATTGCAGTTAGACATTACAGACATTACAGTTAGACATTACAGTTAGACATTACAGCCATTACAGTTAGACATTACAGCCATTACAGTTAGACATTACAGACATTACAGTTAGACATTACAGACATTACAGTTAGACATTACAGCCATTACAGTTAGACATTACAGACATTGCAGTTAGACATTACAGACATTACAGTTAGACATTACAGACATTACAGTTAGACATTACAGCCATTACAGTTAGACATTACAGCCATTGCAGTTAGACATTACAGACATTACAGTTAGACATTACAGACATTACAGTTAGACATTACAGCCATTACAGTTAGACATTACAGGCATTACAGTTAGACATTACAGACATTGCAGTTAGACATTACAGACATTGCAGTTAGACATTACAGACATTACAGTTAGACATTACAGTTAGACATTACAGCCATTACAGTTAGACATTACAGCCATTACAGTTAGACATTACAGACATTACAGTTAGACATTACAGACATTGCAGTTAGACATTACAGACATTACAGTTAGACATTACAGACATTACAGTTAGACATTACAGACATTACAGTTAGACATTACAGACATTACAGTTAGACATTACAGTTAGACATTACAGACATTACAGTTAGACATTACAGCCATTACAGTTAGACATTACAGACATTACAGTTAGACATTACAGACATTGCAGTTAGACATTACAGACATTGCAGTTAGACATTACAGACATTACAGTTAGACATTACAGCCATTACAGTTAGACATTACAGCATTACAGTTAGACATTACAGACATTGCAGTTAGACATTACAGACATTACAGTTAGACATTACAGTTAGACATTACAGCCATTACAGTTAGACATTACAGCCATTACAGTTAGACATTACAGACATTACAGTTAGACATTACAGACATTACAGTTAGACATTACAGCCATTACAGTTAGACATTACAGACATTGCAGTTAGACATTACAGACATTGCAGTTAGACATTACAGTTAGACATTACAGACATTACAGTTAGACATTACAGACATTACAGTTAGACATTACAGGCATTACAGTTAGACATTACAGACATTACAGTTAGACATTACAGCCATTACAGTTAGACATTACAGACATTGCAGTTAGACATTACAGACATTGCAGTTAGACATTACAGACATTACAGTTAGACATTACAGACATTACAGTTAGACATTACAGACATTACAGTTAGACATTACAGCCATTACAGTTAGACATTACAGACATTACAGTTAGACATTACAGCCATTACAGTTAGACATTACAGCATTCAGTTAGACATTACAGACATTACAGTTAGACATTACAGACATTACAGTTAGACATTACAGACATTACAGTTAGACATTACAGACATTGCAGTTAGACATTACAGACATTACAGTTAGACATTACAGACATTACAGTTAGACATTACAGCCATTACAGTTAGACATTACAGCCATTACAGTTAGACATTACAGACATTACAGTTAGACATTACAGACATTGCAGTTAGACATTACAGACATTCCAGTTAGACATTACAGTTAGACATTACAGACATTACAGTTAGACATTACAGACATTGCAGTTAGACATTACAGACATTACAGTTAGACATTACAGACATTACAGTTAGACATTACAGCATTACAGTTAGACATTACAGACATTACAGTTAGACATTACAGACATTGCAGTTAGACATTACAGACATTACAGTTAGACATTACAGCCATTACAGTTAGACATTACAGCCATTACAGTTAGACATTACAGACATTACAGTTAGACATTACAGACATTGCAGTTAGACATTACAGACATTACAGTTAGACATTACAGGCATTACAGTTAGACATTACAGACATTGCAGTTAGACATTACAGACATTACAGTTAGACATTACAGACATTGCAGTTAGACATTACAGGCATTACAGTTAGACATTACAGTTAGACATTACAGACATTGCAGTTAGACATTACAGACATTGCAGTTAGACATTACAGACATTACAGTTAGACATTACAGCCATTACAGTTAGACATTACAGCCATTACAGTTAGACATTACAGCCATTACAGTTAGACATTACAGGCATTACAGTTAGACATTACAGACATTACAGTTAGACATTACAGACATTACAGTTAGACATTACAGACATTACAGTTAGACATTACAGACATTACAGTTAGACATTACAGCCATTACAGTTAGACATTACAGGCATTACAGTTAGACATTACAGACATTGCAGTTAGACATTACAGACATTACAGTTAGACATTACAGTTAGACATTACAGCCATTACAGTTAGACATTACAGTTAGACATTACAGACATTACAGTTAGACATTACAGACATTACAGTTAGACATTACAGCCATTACAGTTAGACATTACAGACATTGCAGTTAGACATTACAGACATTACAGTTAGACATTACAGTTAGACATTACAGCCATTACAGTTAGACATTACAGCCATTACAGTTAGACATTACAGACATTACAGTTAGACATTACAGACATTACAGTTAGACATTACAGCATTACAGTTAGACATTACAGGCATTACAGTTAGACATTACAGACATTGCAGTTAGACATTACAGACATTACAGTTAGACATTACAGTTAGACATTACAGACATTACAGTTAGACATTACAGACATTACAGTTAGACATTACAGACATTGCAGTTAGACATTACAGACATTACAGTTAGACATTACAGTTAGACATTAC
Organism: Sander lucioperca; assembly: GCF_008315115.2. NCBI lineage: Eukaryota > Metazoa > Chordata > Actinopteri > Perciformes > Percidae > Sander > Sander lucioperca. The sequence continues at coordinate 1,867,469 of NC_050188.1, forward strand.
AGCCATTACAGTTAGACATTACAGCCATTACAGTTAGACATTACAGACATTACAGTTAGACATTACAGACATTGCAGTTAGACATTACAGACATTACAGTTAGACATTACAGCCATTACAGTTAGACATTACAGACATTACAGTTAGACATTACAGACATTGCAGTTAGACATTACAGACATTACAGTTAGCCAGCATTACAGTTAGACATTACAGACATTACAGTTAGACATTACAGACATTGCAGTTAGACATTACAGACATTGCAGTTAGACATTACAGACATTACAGTTAGACATTACAGTTAGACATTACAGACATTGCAGTTAGACATTACAGACATTGCAGTTAGACATTACAGACATTACAGTTAGACATTACAGACATTACAGTTAGACATTACAGCCATTACAGTTAGACATTACAGACATTACAGTTAGACATTACAGCATTACAGTTAGACATTACAGACATTACAGTTAGACATTACAGACATTACAGTTAGACATTACAGACATTACAGTTAGACATTACAGCCATTACAGTTAGACATTACAGACATTACAGTTAGACATTACAGACATTACAGTTAGACATTACAGCATTACAGTTAGACATTACAGACATTGCAGTTAGACATTACAGACATTGCAGTTAGACATTACAGACATTACAGTTAGACATTACAGGCATTACAGTTAGACATTACAGACATTACAGTTAGACATTACAGCCATTACAGTTAGACATTACAGCCATTACAGTTAGACATTACAGCCATTACAGTTAGACATTACAGACATTACAGTTAGACATTACAGACATTACAGTTAGACATTACAGCCATTACAGTTAGACATTACAGCCATTACAGTTAGACATTACAGACATTACAGTTAGACATTACAGACATTACAGTTAGACATTACAGACATTACAGTTAGACATTACAGACATTGCAGTTAGACATTACAGTTAGACATTACAGCCATTACAGTTAGACATTACAGCCATTACAGTTAGACATTACAGACATTACAGTTAGACATTACAGCCATTACAGTTAGACATTACAGACATTGCAGTTAGACATTACAGACATTGCAGTTAGACATTACAGACATTGCAGTTAGACATTACAGTTAGACATTACAGCCATTACAGTTAGACATTACAGCCATTACAGTTAGACATTACAGACATTGCAGTTAGACATTACAGACATTGCAGTTAGACATTACAGACATTACAGTTAGACATTACAGACATTGCAGTTAGACATTACAGACATTGCAGTTAGACATTACAGTTAGACATTACAGCCATTACAGTTAGACATTACAGACATTACAGTTAGACATTACAGACATTGCAGTTAGACATTACAGACATTACAGTTAGACATTACAGACATTACAGTTAGACATTACAGTTAGACATTACAGCCATTACAGTTAGACATTACAGCCATTACAGTTAGACATTACAGCCATTACAGTTAGACATTACAGACATTGCAGTTAGACATTACAGACATTACAGTTAGACAGCATTGCAGTTAGACATTACAGACATTGCAGTTAGACATTACAGACATTGCAGTTAGACATTACAGCCATTACAGTTAGACATTACAGACATTACAGTTAGACATTACAGACATTACAGTTAGACATTACAGACATTACAGTTAGACATTACAGCCATTACAGTTAGACATTACAGGCATTACAGTTAGACATTACAGACATTGCAGTTAGACATTACAGACATTGCAGTTAGACATTACAGTTAGACATTACAGCCATTACAGTTAGACATTACAGACATTACAGTTAGACATTACAGACATTACAGTTAGACATTACAGACATTACAGTTAGACATTACAGACATTACAGTTAGACATTACAGCCATTACAGTTAGACATTACAGCCATTACAGTTAGACATTACAGACATTACAGTTAGACATTACAGCCATTACAGTTAGACATTACAGCCATTACAGTTAGACATTACAGACATTACAGTTAGACATTACAGGCATTACAGTTAGACATTACAGACATTACAGTTAGACATTACAGCCATTGCAGTTAGACATTACAGACATTACAGTTAGACATTACAGACATTACAGTTAGACATTACAGGCATTACAGTTAGACATTACAGCCATTACAGTTAGACATTACAGACATTACAGTTAGACATTACAGACATTACAGTTAGACATTACAGACATTACAGTTAGACATTGCAGTTAGACATTACAGACATTGCAGTTAGACATTACAGACATTGCAGTTAGACATTACAGACATTACAGTTAGACATTACAGACATTACAGTTAGACATTACAGACATTGCAGTTAGACATTACAGTTAGACATTACAGCCATTACAGTTAGACATTACAGACATTACAGTTAGACATTACAGGCATTACAGTTAGACATTACAGACATTACAGTTAGACATTACAGCCATTACAGTTAGACATTACAGCCATTACAGTTAGACATTACAGACATTACAGTTAGACATTACAGCATTGCAGTTAGACATTACAGACATTGCAGTTAGACATTACAGACATTGCAGTTAGACATTACAGACATTGCAGTTAGACATTACAGGCATTACAGTTAGACATTACAGTTAGACATTACAGACATTACAGTTAGACATTACAGACATTGCAGTTAGACATTACAGACATTACAGTTAGACATTACAGACATTACAGTTAGACATTACAGTTAGACATTACAGACATTACAGTTAGACATTACAGACATTACAGTTAGACATTACAGCCATTACAGTTAGACATTACAGCCATTACAGTTAGACATTACAGACATTGCAGTTAGACATTACAGACATTGCAGTTAGACATTACAGACATTACAGTTAGACATTACAGTTAGACATTACAGACATTACAGTTAGACATTACAGCCATTACAGTTAGACATTACAGGCATTACAGTTAGACATTACAGACATTGCAGTTAGACATTACAGACATTACAGTTAGACATTACAGCCATTACAGTTAGACATTACAGCCATTACAGTTAGACATTACAGACATTGCAGTTAGACATTACAGACATTACAGTTAGACAGCATTACAGTTAGACATTACAGACATTACAGTTAGACATTACAGACATTGCAGTTAGACATTACAGACATTACAGTTAGACATTACAGACATTGCAGTTAGACATTACAGACATTGCAGTTAGACATTACAGGCATTACAGTTAGACATTACAGTTAGACATTACAGCCATTACAGTTAGACATTACAGCCATTACAGTTAGACATTACAGACATTACAGTTAGACATTACAGACATTACAGTTAGACATTACAGGCATTACAGTTAGACATTACAGACATTACAGTTAGACATTACAGCCATTACAGTTAGACATTACAGACATTGCAGTTAGACATTACAGACATTACAGTTAGACATTACAGTTAGACATTACAGCCATTACAGTTAGACATTACAGCCATTACAGTTAGACATTACAGACATTACAGTTAGACATTACAGACATTGCAGTTAGACATTACAGACATTACAGTTAGACATTACAGCCATTACAGTTAGACATTACAGACATTACAGTTAGACATTACAGACATTGCAGTTAGACATTACAGACATTACAGTTAGACAGCATTACAGTTAGACATTACAGACATTACAGTTAGACATTACAGACATTGCAGTTAGACATTACAGACATTACAGTTAGACATTACAGACATTACAGTTAGACATTACAGACATTACAGTTAGACATTACAGACATTACAGTTAGACATTACAGACATTGCAGTTAGACATTACAGACATTGCAGTTAGACATTACAGACATTACAGTTAGACATTACAGTTAGACATTACAGACATTACAGTTAGACATTACAGACATTGCAGTTAGACATTACAGGCATTACAGTTAGACATTACAGACATTGCAGTTAGACATTACAGACATTGCAGTTAGACATTACAGACATTACAGTTAGACATTACAGTTAGACATTACAGCCATTACAGTTAGACATTACAGCCATTACAGTTAGACATTACAGACATTACAGTTAGACATTACAGACATTGCAGTTAGACATTACAGACATTACAGTTAGACAGCATTGCAGTTAGACATTACAGACATTGCAGTTAGACATTACAGACATTGCAGTTAGACATTACAGACATTGCAGTTAGACATTACAGGCATTACAGTTAGACATTACAGTTAGACATTACAGCCATTACAGTTAGACATTACAGCCATTACAGTTAGACATTACAGACATTGCAGTTAGACATTACAGACATTACAGTTAGACATTACAGCCATTACAGTTAGACATTACAGGCATTACAGTTAGACATTACAGACATTGCAGTTAGACATTACAGACATTACAGTTAGACATTACAGTTAGACATTACAGACATTACAGTTAGACATTACAGACATTGCAGTTAGACATTACAGACATTACAGTTAGACATTACAGGCATTACAGTTAGACATTACAGACATTACAGTTAGACATTACAGCCATTACAGTTAGACATTACAGACATTACAGTTAGACATTACAGACATTGCAGTTAGACATTACAGACATTACAGTCAGACATTACAGTTAGACATTACAGACATTACAGTTAGACATTACAGACATTACAGTTAGACATTACAGCCATTACAGTTAGACATTACAGACATTGCAGTTAGACATTACAGACATTACAGTTAGACAGCATTACAGTTAGACATTACAGACATTACAGTTAGACATTACAGACATTGCAGTTAGACATTACAGACATTACAGTTAGACATTACAGGCATTACAGTTAGACATTACAGTTAGACATTACAGCCATTACAGTTAGACATTACAGCCATTACAGTTAGACATTACAGACATTACAGTTAGACATTACAGACATTGCAGTTAGACATTACAGTTAGACATTACAGACATTACAGTTAGACATTACAGCCATTACAGTTAGACATTACAGACATTACAGTTAGACATTACAGACATTACAGTTAGACATTACAGACATTACAGTTAGACATTACAGCCATTACAGTTAGACATTACAGACATTACAGTTAGACATTACAGACATTGCAGTTAGACATTACAGACATTGCAGTTAGACATTACAGACATTACAGTTAGACATTACAGTTAGACATTACAGACATTACAGTTAGACATTACAGGCATTACAGTTAGACATTACAGCCATTACAGTTAGACATTACAGACATTACAGTTAGACATTACAGACATTGCAGTTAGACATTACAGACATTGCAGTTAGACATTACAGACATTACAGTCAGACATTACAGTTAGACATTACAGACATTACAGTTAGACATTACAGCCATTACAGTTAGACATTACAGCCATTACAGTTAGACATTACAGACATTGCAGTTAGACATTACAGACATTACAGTTAGACATTACAGCCATTACAGTTAGACATTACAGCCATTACAGTTAGACATTACAGCATTACAGTTAGACATTACAGACATTGCAGTTAGACATTACAGACATTACAGTTAGACAGCATTGCAGTTAGACATTACAGACATTACAGTTAGACATTACAGACATTGCAGTTAGACATTACAGACATTACAGTTAGACATTACAGTTAGACATTACAGACATTACAGTTAGACATTACAGCCATTACAGTTAGACATTACAGACATTGCAGTTAGACATTACAGACATTACAGTTAGACATTACAGTTAGACATTACAGCCATTACAGTTAGACATTACAGCCATTACAGTTGGACATTACAGACATTGCAGTTAGACATTACAGACATTGCAGTTAGACATTACAGACATTACAGTTAGACATTACAGTTAGACATTACAGACATTACAGTTAGACATTACAGCCATTACAGTTAGACATTACAGCCATTACAGTTAGACATTAAAGGCATTGCAGTTAGACATTACAGACATTACAGTTAGACATTACAGCCATTACAGTTAGACATTACAGCCATTACAGTTAGACATTACAGACATTACAGTTAGACATTACAGACATTACAGTTAGACATTACAGACATTGCAGTTAGACATTACAGACATTACAGTTAGACAGCATTGCAGTTAGACATTACAGACATTACAGTTAGACATTACAGACATTACAGTTAGACATTACAGACATTACAGTTAGACATTACAGACATTACAGTTAGACATTACAGACATTACAGTTAGACATTACAGACATTACAGTTAGACATTACAGCATTGCAGTTAGACATTACAGACATTGCAGTTAGACATTACAGCCATTACAGTTAGACATTACAGCCATTACAGTTAGACATTACATGCATTACAGTTAGACATTACATAGCTTTAAACGGGACGTTTAAGCCTTGAATTTTAATATCCTGGATCGGAAGGGTCCGATATTGGCCAGTGACAGACCTGGATGTGTACGGTATCACCCTGAGGTGAAAAGAGTCTCACTTAACAGGACGTTTGGTTTTTAGAGCAGCCGGAAAAAGAGTCCCAACATGGCTTGAATTCCCAGCCCAAATACAGCCAAAGCATAGCTTTAATCGGACGTTTAAGCCTTGAATTTTAATATCCTGGATCGGAAGGGTCCGATATTGGCCAGTGACAGACCTGGATGTGTACGGTATCACCCTGAGGTGAAAAGAGTCTCACTTAACAGGACGTTTGGTTTTTAGAGCAGCCGGAAAAAGAGTCCCAACATGGCTTGAATTCCCAGCCCAAATACAGCCAAAGCTTTAATCGGACGTTTAAGCCTTGAATTTTAATATCCTGGATCGGAAAGGTCCGGTATTGGCCAGTGACAGACCTGGATGTGTACGGTATCACCCTGAGGTGAAAAGAGTCTCACTTAACAGGACGTTTGGTTTTTAGAGCAGCCAGAAAAAGAGTCCCAACATGGCTTGAATTCCCAGCCCTAATACAGCCAAAGCATAGCTTTAAACGGGACGTTTAAGCCTTGAATTTTTAAAATCCTTGATTGGAAGGGTCCGATATTGGCCAGTGACAGACCTGGATGTGTACGGTATCAGCCTGAGGTGAAAAGAGTCTCACTTAACAGGACGTTTGGTTTTTAGAGCAGCCGGAAAAAGAGTCCCAACATGGCTTGAATTCCCAGCCCAAATATAGCCAAAGCTTTAATCGGACGTTTAAGCCTTGAATTTTAATATCCTGGATCGGAAAGGTCCGATAATGGCCAGTGACAGACCTGGATGTGTACGGTATCACCCTGAGGTGAAAAGAGTCTCACTTAACAGGACGTTTGGTTTTTAGAGCAGCCAGAAAAAGAGTCCCAACATGGCTTGAATTCCCAGCCCAAATACAGCCAAAGCATAGCTTTAATCGGACGTTTAAGCCTTGAATTTTAATATCCTGGATCGGAAAGGTCCGATATTGGCCAGTGACAGACCTGGATGTGTACGGTATCAGCCTGAGGTGAAAAGAGTCTCACTTAACAGGACGTTTGGTTTTTAGAGCAGCCGGAAAAAGAGTCCCAACATGGCTTGAATTCCCAGCCCAAATACAGCCAAAGCTTTAATCGGACGTTTAAGCCTTGAATTTGAATATCCTGGATCGGAAAGGTCCGATAATGGCCAGTGACAGACCTGGATGTGTACGGTATCACCCTGAGGTGAAAAGAGTCTCACTTAACAGGACGTTTGGTTTTTAGAGCAGCCAGAAAAAGAGTCCCAACATGGCTTGAATTCCCAGCCCTAATACAGCCAAAGCATAGCTTTAAACGGGACGTTTAAGCCTTGAATTTTTAAAATCCTGTATCGGAAGGGTCCGATATTGGCCATTGACAGACCTGGATGTGTACGGTATCACCCTGAGGTGAAAAGAGTCTCACTTAACAGGACGTTTGGTTTTTAGAGCAGCCGGAAAAAGAGTCCCAACATGGCTTGAATTCCCAGCCCAAATACAGCCAAAGCATAGCTTTAATCGGACGTTTAAGCCTTGAATTTTAATATCCTGGATCGGAAGGGTCCGATATTGGCCAGTGACAGACCTGGATGTGTACGGTATCAGCCTGAGGTGAAAAGAGTCTCACTTAACAGGACGTTTGGTTTTTAGAGCAGCCGGAAAAAGAGTCCCAACATGGCTTGAATTCCCAGCCCAAATACAGCCAAAGCTTTAATCGGACTTTTAAGCCTTGAATTTTAATATCCTGGATCGGAAAGGTCCGATAATGGCCAGTGACAGACCTGGATGTGTACGGTATCACCCTGAGGTGAAAAGAGTCTCACTTAACAGGACGTTTGGTTTTTAGAGCAGCCGGAAAAAGAGTCCCAACATGGCTTGAATTCCCAGCCCAAATACAGCCAAAGCATAGCTTTAATCGGACGTTTAAGCCTTGAATTTTAATATCCTGGATCGGAAAGGTCCGGTATTGGCCAGTGACAGACCTGGATGTGTACGGTATCACCCTGAGGTGAAAAGAGTCTCACTTAACAGGACGTTTGGTTTTTGGAGCAGCCAGAAAAAGAGTCCCAACATGGCTTGAATTCCCAGCCCTAATACAACCAAAGCATAGCTTTAAACGGGACGTTTAAGCCTTGAATTTTAATATCCTGGATCGGAAGGGTCCGATATTGGCCATTGACAGACCTGGATGTGTACGGTATCACCCTGAGGTGAAAAGAGTCTCACTTAACAGGACGTTTGGTTTTTAGAGCAGCCGGAAAAAGAGTCCCAACATGGCTTGAATTCCCAGCCCAAATACAGCCAAAGCTTTAATCGGACGTTTAAGCCTTGAATTTTAATATCCTGGATTGGAAGGGTCCGATATTGGCCAGTGACAGACCTGGATGTGTACGGTATCACCCTGAGGTGAAAAGAGTCTCACTTAACAGGACGTTTGGTTTTTAGAGCAGCCGGAAAAAGAGTCCCAACATGGCTTGAATTCAAAAAAAATATATCTAATGTTGCAAAAATCACACATGGTTGCAGTAAACAAGGTGCTAACGTGCACAGCTCTTCTATCCGTCCAGTTGTCCAAGCTTATGTACCTTCGCCCCCAGGTGCTTTTATGATCCCTTTTCTTATCCTGCTCCTCCTGGAGGGGATCCCACTGTTGTACCTGGAGTTTGCAATCGGCCAATGGCTTAGAAAGGGCTGTGTGGGGGTTTGGCCTGCAATTAACCCCTACTTGACTGGAGTTCGTGAGCGGAAGAATGAATATTAGTCCACTATGAAATTCATGCTTGAAATCTGTTTTCCTGGTCTTGAGTCAAAATGTTGGATGCACTTGTCTTATCCAGCTGTCATCATTATGGTTATGGTTAGTAATCCTCATGTACGCTTTGCACTACCATGGAAGTCCATTAATACCTACAGTGTTAAAGTCTGTATTTCTGTGCTGCAAAATGTAACACTGTCGCATTTCCACTTCTGTTACAGGTATTGCATCCATGAATGTCTCATTCTTAGTGGGCATAGTACAACACCATCATCGCCTGGGTGATGTGGTACTTCTTCAACTCATTTCCAGAGCTCACTGCCATGGAGCCAGTACATACTTTGATTGTGTTGGTCATCGTTGTGTTTTACTTTGTCACCAAATTCAGCACCAAACTGATATACAACACCTGGAATCCAAGCTTGGTATGTTTACCAACTGTTGTTAGCTTCAATCCTTCAAATTATCATATATATACTGTATACTGTATATAATTTTGAAATCTTTTTATTGTCTTGTTTACAGGAAAACGTCCGTGTGTTGGAGACATTACCCTATCCCAGCTGGGTCTATATTATTATCTTCCTTCTGGCTGGACTTCCCAGCCTTTTTAATCCCAGGATTTTACTTTGTACAAATGGTTCCATAGATGCTGCTGCAAAAAAAAAATCCATCAATCATGTATCTGCCAAAGTCTACATGTACGACATTCACTAGATTGACAAGAAAATTACACTGTTGCTTGAGGGATGTGAACTTGCCATACTGTTTTAGGGCATGAGGGATAGGTACCTTAAAATTTGGTGTAATTTTTTCAAAACAAGTGGCCTGTGAAAAACGGATTTGGATTTGTTTGATGATGTGGCTACTTTACTTTGTTAAAATTTGTTAAAAAGTTTGTTGAAGTGGTTTCACTTTTGAAATGAACATACTGTATTTTGTGTGTGCTGAGATATTTATTGTGTTGATACTGTGTTGAAGTATAGAGACTCAAGGAGGATTGAGCAATGAGGCTTATTGTATTTTTTGTGGGGAAACTGAATAAATGGTTTAAGTCCAAAGATGGCAGGTTAGGTCAGCTGTCAACTCTAAATTGCCCCTAGATGTGAATGTGAAGGTGATTATGTCAGTCTGTCCAAGATGCACCCGCTTCTCACCCAATGTCAGCTGGGATCGGCTCAAGGCCCCTGCGACCCTCAAGGATATAAGCGCGTATTTCTAATGGAATGGAACAAGTATATAAACAGAAATTTGGTTAAGGGCAAAGGTAGATGTAATTTACACACATGATATCTTAATGGACATCCTTACAATAACTCTTGATATGACTGCTATGGATCACCATTATCAGCATACACCACAATGCCGACACAAGTCTTTCCTTGGTTAATAATTGCATTAGAAAGGAACACTGATAAGATTTATATGTACTCTGAATTGCTTAACAATTACACTGCAGGGAACATGCTATGATACAAATACAAACTGAAAAAATCCTTCCTCTGTTACATTTAGATAACAACTCAAATAGTCAACATTAGCATGGTTCGGCATTTAAATATCAAACCTGAGAGAATGTGGACTACATGTAGCTGTACTGACTGAAATGATATGCTTGTAAATCCCTATGCAATAAAAGAACTTGAAATGGCGTGGCCTGATAGTTCAGATAAGCTATGGTATGATGGGAAATGTGATGCCTCTGACTGCACAGTGTTTCATTATTTATTTCAATGTCAAACAAAGTGAGACAAAAAATGTCCTTGGATATGTTTGTTAACCATCAAGAAAACCTTGTGCTCTTAAGAGGAGTGATATACTGTAGTTAGTAAACAGCCAATACAATGCTCCATTTCACTCACAAAGTCATGAATACCATACTCATCTTTCAGGGAAACGTGTTGGGGGAGGCACCTTATGTGACGTATTAACCATTATCTAGGAGGTTCCACCCCTTTCCACTTAACCTTGCTGACATTACATGATACGACACAGGCTTTAATGAGCTAATGATAACTGTGGGTGAGGTGCCATAGGTTGCAGTAAATACATCGGTGCCCTTCTTCAGAACATACAGTACGGGTAAAGTACTCAGAGAGAGCTAGTCTATGGATAATCAGTAACAGCTTCCACAGAGGAGACTGAATGAGAAGGAAGACTCAACGGCTATATTGACAATTTCTGAGTCCAGTGAAATTTACAAGAAGCCGCTATGAAGCTGAAGTTGCCAAACCCAGGACTGGATAACCGGACCCCCTCTCATGAGGACCTGGAGAGGATGGAGAAGGAGGAGGCAGGAGAGAGGCCCAAATGGGACAACAAAGCCCAGTATCTGCTCACCTGTGTGGGCTTCTGTGTGGGACTTGGCAACGTCTGGAGGTTTCCTTACCTGTGTCAAAGCCATGGAGGAGGTAGGCTGGGATGAGACTGGGTGATCTATGTTTGAGATGGCAGAAAATTAAAAGTGTGTATGAATTATCAAAAGGATTTAAATTTTTCTTTACCTGTTATCAGTAACTTGGGTGGGCTTTTCCAAAACTCAGTCGGTCTACTTTAGACATAAAATTAAACCAAGTACGTAACATCCAAAATTATAGTGGATTGTAACACATTAACTGACACATTTAAAAGGATTTATTCATTAAAACGGATTTTTTGAATATATAAAATAAGCTTTTTTTCACAAAAATATTGGAAATATAATCTATTTTCAAAAGTGCTTTTAGATGTTTACAGATTCAGTAGGTGTAGCACTACACACAGTGAGTCAGTCTGAATTTTGCTCATAGCCCTATTTGCACAGAACTATTACCAGGGCCCAGTTTTTCAAAAGTAATCCAGTGGGATTTCAGATCACGGATTGGATCAAATCTTGGAAATGGGTTTTTCAAAAGCAAAAGAGGGATTCCGAACTAAAATCAGATCATGTAATACGATCTTACATTTGATCTGGATCAAACCTGCCTTTGGGTTTTTCAAAACTTTGAACTTGGTTTGGGATCTATTTGATCCAAAAAAACAGGATTATCCTGATCCCATCAGAAGGGTGGATTTAGTTGTGATTTTTTGAACCAAATAAAATCTTAGAGTTTTTTTAAGTGAATGATCACAAAACCAATGTTTACTGATGATATATACATTTCTTCATATTTGAAGCATATATGAAGCATGTCACATCTAATGAGATCTGGTAAACAAAATGGTAAATGGTATTTAACATTATAACAAAATAAGGAACGTAAAATGTTTCTGTTTATTACAGTGTCTGTGTTTCTTAAAATTAAAACAAAAAATGGCTATTTGTGGCCACTGGTATTTTGCCTACCTGTTATTCTTTGCTAAGCCAGTAGGCTACACTGTTGGTTCCATTTAAGGCTCTGGTAAACAGGATTTGGTAATCCTGAAATTTAGTATTTGGATCACAGTGATCCAACCCAGTGTTCCTTTAAAAAACTGGCATAAAAGTAAGATGGATCAGGTAATCCTGGATAGCAAAATTTGGGATTTCCAAATCCGGATCAATTTGATCCAGATTAAATTTTTAGAAAAACTGGGCCCAGGGGATCTCGTGTGATTTAGAAATTTCTCCCCTACGATTGTGTTTCGTAACACACATTCGTTCAGGATTCAATTCACACGAGACTATTAATATCACACAACCTCTGTGTTTGGCAAAATAGGCAGTGGAATTTTAACGTGACAAATAACAGCCATGGCAGATTCGTACGGGATTAAGATGACGACTTTCGAAATTATTACAAATTAAAAGAGGTCCCCAGGTAATACTAGTCCTGTGCGAATAGGGCAGATTAAAAATAACAGAAATGCCTGTTTTTCTTAGACAGATCTTAAAAGTCAAAAATCAATCAATAAATCCCTAGAAAATATTACAAACTTAAATGTGTTTATTAAGATCAACTGGCAATTTGGTACATATTGAAACTGCTGGAACTTTTCCTTTACTTTCTAAAACTTTAACGTTATGTAAAAATGAATGTGTGAGTCTTATTCATGGTTTATAGAGTACTGCAGGTAATAAAACGTGTACCATGTCTTTATGGGTGCAGTTTTGAGAATAAGGTTGACTGCTGAATATTTACTTACCATCTTTAAAGTGACTATTAAGTCCTTATGACAATGTGAATGTTGTACTTCTAGGAGCGTTTATGATCCCATTCCTTATCCTGCTGGTCCTGGAGGGAATCCCACTGCTGCACCTGGAGTTTGCCATCGGTCAGCGTCTGAGGAAAGGCAGTATGGGAGTGTGGAGATCAATCAATCCATACTTGACTGGAGTCGGTGGGTTAAAAAATAAAAAGCATGCATAGGTTGTGTTGCCCGGGGGATGACAGAAATGTCGGTCTGTAGATCGGTTGGTCCACCTTGGTGCCAACTGAAATATCTAAACAATTTTTAATAAATGACTTCCTTTACAGGCATTCATTGTTTTTTTTCCATCAGCCTCAGCTGTACTTTGTGTTGAGTGCTAACTAGCAAATTTTAGCATGTTAACACGCTAAACTAAGATGGTTGAACGTGGTAAACATTATTACTGCTTAACATCAGCATGTTAGTGTTGCCATTGTGAGCATGTTAGCAACTGCAAACGTTAGCGTTTAGCTCGAAGAACAGCTGTACAGCCTCACAGAGCCGTTAGCATGGCTATAGACTCTTAAAAAAGGCACTGCCACCAGACTAATTGTTTAATTTTGTTACAGGCATCGCGTCCTTGCTTGTCTCATTTTTTGTGGGTATGTACTACAACACCATCATGGCCTGGATCATGTGGTATCTCTACAACTCTTTTCAAGATCCTCTGCCCTGGAGCCAATGTCCTCTCAATGCTAACAGGACAGGTACAGTAGGCCTACATACATGAAGAAATCAGTCACAAAGAATCCAAAAAACAAACATTGGCTGTAAAGTCTGCAGTAACGTTTATTTCAAAGGTTGGTAAAGTTGCCCTTTCCCATCTGCTAATCTGCACTTTGCAGGTGTGGTGGAGGAGTGTGCTCGGAGCAGCAGTGTCGACTACTTTTGGTACAGAGAAACTTTGAACACTTCAACAGCTATCGACGAGGCTGGCGGTCTACAGTGGTGGATGGTGCTAGCCCTGCTGTCTGCCTGGACTTTGCTCTATGTCTGCTGCATCCGGGGCATCGAGACCACTGGAAAGGTCTGAAAGTCACATTACATCGGAATAATCTGATGCAAGAGTGATGCCTGCTTGTGTACATATATGGTCATTCTAATATACAGATATGTCTTTGGATCATGTTGTAATTTTTTCCTTTGCTTAGGCTGCGTACATCACGTCCACTCTGCCATATTTGGTCCTCACAATCTTCCTTATCAGAGGACTGACTCTGAAAGGATCGGTAGAGGGAATCAAGTTCCTCTTCACACCAGATGTAAGCACTGTTGTAACACACCAACCAACACTTGTCAGTATAATTAATACAATCACTGTTGTAACACACCAACCAACACTTGTCAGTATAATTAATACAATCACTGTTGTAACACACCAACCAACACTTCATCATCAAAATGCCTGTTTCTCCTCTGTGGGCTGTCCTCTTCTTCGTCATGCTCTTCTGCCTCGGCCTCTCGACTATGTTCGGAAACGTAGAAGGAGTGGTGGTTCCTTTGCAGGACCTCAAATTGCTCCCTCAAACTTGGCCCAAAGAAGTTTTCTGTGGTAATTTCCTGAAGTTCCTATTAAATATTAAATGTCAGGATAAAAACATTTGATGTAACCACTTTTTTGTATTGTTTTTTTCAGGTCTAACTTGCGTAATTTCTTTCACTCTTGGGCTGATCTTTACCCTAGCTCTTTTTGACAACTTTGCTGGCTCTATCCCCCTTCTGGTCATCGGTTTTTGTGAAATGATCGCTGTTATATACGTCTATGGCATAGATAGGTAAGTCTATCCAAGAAGGGACTATTGGTACAGAGTACCCAAGGTAATGGCTTTCTAGCCATGCTACTGGCTCTGTGTTTAGTGCTAATTAGCAAATGTTAACACACTAACATCATAACCTGACATGGTAAACATTATACCTGCTAAACATCAGGATTGTCACTACCCAATCCATACCAAAAACACAATTTGTTCAGGTCACGCACATCCATTGAACACTTTGGGTTTCTGATACAAATCGTGTGGTGACAAGGATGTTAAGGTTTCAAATATGTGAATTATTCTGCACTATTGCACTATATATATATATATATATATATATATATATATATATATATATATATATATATATATATATATATATCCCATTTCCAGTCTTAATGTAATGTTTTACTCAAGGTTACTAAAGTAACAGAGTGGATTTTTATTTCCTTTAAAGTCCAGTAATGCAAGCCACACAGGCTGCTTTATTTACTGTATCTAATACAAGTAAGTAATACAAGTCTTTTATGGCTGCTTTGATACACACTCAGCTGACATTATGTCTCCCTCTTATTGCTTCCAAACAGGTTTAACAAGGACATTGAGTTTATGATTGGCCACAAGCCCAATATTTTCTGGCAGGTGACATGGAGGTTTGTCAGTCCACTCATTATGGTCATCATCTTGGTTTTCTACTTTGTAACCCAAGTCACCAAGAGTCTCACTTATTTGGTGTGGGACGAGGAGGCGGTAAGTGTGCATGCTTGAAGGTCTTTTTAGATGTATTATTGATGGTGGTAGGAATCCACCTTTTTCCATTTCAGACCTCTTGTGTGTCGTACCTTGCTGTATATTTTAACATGTCTCTTGACTCTGGCCGTAGGCGAACTTCCCCACCCTGGAACCACGTCCGTTTCCTTCCTGGATCTACGTCATCATCTTCATCCTGGCTGGAGTTCCCAGTTTAGCCATCCCAGTGGTCGCCCTCTTCAAATTCATCCAGAGGACTACAGTGACGACACAGTGGACACTATCTCTGCCAAAATACAAATGGATGACAAAAAGTTTTAGATAGCTTTTACTTATATTTAATAACAGAGTATTTAATAATTAAATATGGATATGAAATAAAAATATGGATTTGTTTTATTGTTGTTTGTATATTATGCTTACGATTTTTTTTCTTCCTCATGCACAATGACAGAAGAGTAGTGACTACTGAATTTTATCTGTGAAAAGTATTTTCCGTAAAATAATGTCATTTTGGAGAAGAGAGTAATTGTTGTTTGCTTTGCTTGCTGTACTATTGTGATATGAGTTTCTTGCTGTGCCATGTGTGTGTTGTAAGGGTATCCAACCGTCCCCTATACGGGATTGTCCTGTTTTAAAACAAAAGCAATGACCCTTACTGAATCAATACGGGACGTGATTTGTCCCGTATTTTCGTGCACACCCTATTCTAATGCTTACGTTACGTTTACACATGCTTGAAATGACATGAAAAATAATAAAACTAAAAGAGTTTCACAAGACATAGTGGAGAAGTATTAAACCAGTATTCACGGAAGAGACTGACAGGTCTGTCACTCAATGTCATCGTTGCCCTGGTTACAGAGACGTGCCTTATAAAAAAAAGTCTACCCGTAAAAAGAAACAGGATTTTAGCGAAGCTAACTGGCTGTTGGCTGTATCTATACATATTTAGCACAAATATACGAGAGTGGTATCAAACTTGTGTAACTCGCTGTTTCCAAAAAATGTGTTACTATTCTTTTACAGTAGTATTGTAAGTTGACAAAAGTGCATGTGTCTAAGTAAAGAAAAATAATGTTTATTTTTCATATTTTGTAAATAACAATACAAACCTAATTCTTATTAAGACTTTGTAAGCATGTCTTTTTGAATAAATGCATGGCATCAGTCCCTTTTAGACCATTTTGTGTTATCTGAGATATTTGGCATATTGTGTGGCCTATGCAATCGTAAAGTGTTTTATGTGTGGGTATATTACAGCACTGCACTTACACTGCCATAAATGGTCAGTTTATGATCTGTTAAAAATCCTGTCTCTAGTTCAGATTTAAGAGCAAAAGGAAGTGGTTACTATTTGAAGAAATGTATGCTATGAAAATAAATCATGCGGAATATCATGAGGTCACAAGAGCTTTTCAGGATTTTGCCTGGCAACAGTTGCAAAGAGGCACACATTTGAATTTGTTAAAAGAACCAATTGTGGTGTAATAAAGTCCTGTCTTAACCCTGACAATGATTTTTGAATAAAAAAATAAAATACTTGAATAACACATTACCCAAGCAACAGTATGATCCTTTCTTACATGTTAGACAAAGGAGGGCACCCACCATGTGATCAAGCTTAATAATTACTTTTTTGTATGTCTACTTTTTGCAGACTGGCATGAAATTTTGTGTATTTGACACATACACATTATTTTAATGACTGACTGGTTATTGAAACTGTACAGCAGACAAAAATACAAAGTATGCATTTCTTGGCTAATCTATGACCAACGATAGATAATAAAAAGTAAAAGATCATAAACTTGTTCCAACATTGCTGAGTCCCCTGTATTCGGATAACACGTTTCTACCAAGCGTTCAACCGTAGTGGACACTACTTCTCTGCTTCAGTACACATGTGGGCACCATGCGACTGGTACTTCCTAACCCAGGCCTGGATCTCCGGATCCCTAACTATGAGGACCTGGACAGGATGGAGACGGAGGAGGCCGATGACAGGCCCAAGTGGGACATCAAAGCCCAGTACATCTTAACCTGTGTAGGCTTCTGCATTGGGCTCAGTAACGTGTGGCGATTCCCTTACTTGTGTCAAAGTCATGGAGGAGGTAAGACAAAAGAGGTGTTGAATAAGTGTTGGACAAATTAAAGTGTGAGGTACCCAGGAGTGCATTTATAAGGATCGTGTGTGAGTTTATGGCATTCTGTTTTGTATCTGATCTAAAATGAATAAACTAGTTTATTCATTTTAGATCAGATACACCACACATACACTACAGTATAATGTTAGTATTACTAACCATTTCCTTTTTTAATAAGGTTACTGGTCCCTACCTAAGGCCAAGTTAAATACACCCCTAATTTATGGCTACTGTACAAGATAGCGTCATGAAATATGCATGAAGTTATATTAATGATTCTCAAGAGTAAGACCCAAAGACTCTTTTTCTGTGATTTGTTAACTAGAGGGTTCAAGGCCATACTGTTAAAACCACTGTCCATAGTCCATGTCATGGACCATACCACTGTAGATTACTATTTTTACAGAGTGACTCTTAATAGTTCGGCCTCTATAGCGGACTCTGGAGGAATCCAATGGCCCATTGTACTCTGCTTGTTAACTGCCTGGACAGTCATTGCAATCTGCTGCATAAGAGGCATCGGCACTTCAGGCAAGGTTTGTTGAACTTTCAGTAACTTGACCGTTAGCTAAGCCCCACCTCCTGTAGTTACTCTTGCTATGCCTGCCAAACTTTCCGTTCTCACAAAGAACATTCACAGTAATTACCATGGATGTATTATTGAACTGGATACGGCTCCGCCACTCAGCCTTGCTTCCAAATTTTGTGTCCACTAGTGGTATTGCAACAAAAAATCTCCTGCAGCCCAAAATGCATTTTCCCCAAAAGACCACGGTTGAAAACGAGACGTCTGTGACAATTGTTGACAAGAAACCTCAAGCTATCAACTTGGTCAATTATTACTTTTTGTATTGTATATTTTTAATCCATGGGGGTTTCTAGAATGTGTAGCCTCTCCACCGGCTCTGCTGACTGTATGCAAATTTGTGCTCTTGTGTCTATCTTGTGTTAAGTATTGGTTGTGCTTTTTGTGGTTGATGTTGAATGGTGATGGCATGTGGCTACGAGTCGCTCATCAGGATAGGGAAATCAACTCGCCAGTCTTCTGGCCGGTCAAGGTTTTCAAATGTAGCTAACACATCAGAGTTAACACGAGGAAAAGGTGGAGAAGATGAGCACCAGCTACAATAGCGGCCAAATGGACAACCATATCTGTGTCCATACCTACATCAGAGGCACTCCGAGGCAAGCGTGGAAGAATTAAACACTGACTGCAATTCATGGATCTTCTTTGCTGGATCCTGGAGAGCCAGACGGCGCTGTCAACACTGTCTCTTTAAGCCCCCCTCTCGAAAAAAACTCTCGAAAAGTCTGCTCTGATCGTTTCCGGGTCTTTTGCATCTGCACTCTAAGCATGTGCATGTGTCACTGTCATTGCAGCCGGGGAATGACTGTAACAGCACTGTCGCGACACTATATATAGTATATTGTGACATCAAAACCGTACGGAAGTCCTGACAGCTTGTTTAAAGGCACCGTTTCTGAATAAGGGCTGTGTGCATTTCTCCATGGATTGAGCGTTTTGATACTTTCATCATACTTGTATAGCACCTCAACCTGCTTTATAATCAATAAATACATGGAAATCTTACTTTTTACAATATGGGACCTTTAACTTGCAGGAAAATCCAAAGCTTGACAGGCGGGCCAGTGTGCCTAGTTATGGTTGCTATGTGATTGCACAATTTTTGGGCATGGGGTTTAGCAAATAGTCAATTATGATACATTTTTGACAAAACGTCAATCTAATGTCCATTTTTAAGGATTTTATTTTTTCTTGTCATGACCTCAGGCAGTGTATGTCACAGCCATCCTGCCTTACATAGTGCTGGCCATCTTCCTGATCCGAGGACTGACTCTTAAAGGTGCCCTGACTGGATTAAAGTTCCTCTTCACACCAGAAGTATGTTTCAAATGTTGATAAGAAAAAAAGTTGTATCTCATATCTCAAAGCCAAGTCCCCATCTATGCCTTTTGCAGGTGGATGAGTTGATGAACCCAACAACTTGGCTGGATGCAGGTGCCCAGGTCTTTTATGCTTTTGGTGTGGGGTGGGGAGGCCTCATCTCCTTCTCAAGTTACAACCCTGTTCAGTAAGAGACATTAGTCACGCTTACATCCAAATGTATCGCACATTTTAAGCAAATCTCTGGAAAGTTGGCAAAAGAAAAAGAGAATTTCCATCCACTACCGTTATGTGAGTTGGTCACTTAGATAAGCAGGAGGTGAAGCCAATTCTTCAGTCAGGAAACCATTATACCACTATATAAAAAAATATGCATATGCAGGTGATTGGAAACGCACCAATTAAAGGGGTGATAGAATGCAAAACCGAGTTTACCTTGTCATAGTTGAATAACGACGGGTAAATAGGACATACATAGAACCTCAAAGTCCCATTGACACCTCTTTACTATGCAAATCTCACAATTTGAAACTGCCGCTGAAAACGGGCGAATCCCAACGAAGCTAATAGTTGACGTCAACTCGGTGGCTGTACGTTAATTGGCTCTGGTCTGTACCTTTGTCATGCCCCAAAATGTACACACAGACCACTGGTCTGAGACCAGCTGGTGTTCTGAATGTAGCTGAATGGGAATTACAAAGAAGAAAGTTTGGAAGTTTTTCAAGGATATTGAAAATGAACCACGGTCGTAAATGCAGTGTTCCAGGCTGTACAACGGAATACTGGCCCATGTGTGTGCATGTACACACAGAGAAAAGTTTTTAAAACTTAATTAAGGAGTAGATATCGGGCAATGGAGCGGGAGTTGTGGATCTAATGTGGCGCAGAGGGCAGTGTGTGCTGGAGCTGCTGCCGCTGCTGCTGCTGTGGAGCTGCCTGCTAGCCTACGTTGACTTTTTTTTTGTTTCCAACATGGATCCTCGGGGAATAAGGGGCTGTGGAGCCACCAGGAGACATGATAAGAACATAGTAGTTACAACTCTGTCTGTGTGCCTGTGGGCTTCACTCTCTGCTAAATGTCCCCGCGCTGAGACACTGAACTAGCTACAGCGCGAGATGTGATTCCTTGTCTGGAAGTGGAGTTTTTTTTTATGTCCCAAGGGTTACGTTACAACAACACTAGTTGTAATGAAAGTGTCGAAACTTTGCATTGGTGTGTGTGTGTGTGTGTGTGTGTGTGTGTGTGTGTGTGTGTGTGTGTGTGTGTGTGTGTGTGCGCGCGACACACTGGAGGATGACTAAACTGTAACTAAACTGTGTCTATGGTGCTTTGTACAGTAACATTATTTGATAACTTTAAATGAAGTTTGATATTTTCTTGGGCCTCGGCTGCTCCAGCCATTCCTGCTCCGGTGGCGCTGCAGCAGCTGCCCGGCCACACATTTGGACCGCGCTGACAGTGTTGCCAACTTAGCGACTTTAGATTTAGCGACTTTTCAGACCCCCTTTTTTTCACAAAAGCGACTAGTGACAAATCTGGCGACTTTCTGTAGAAAAGACAGCGACTTTCTGTAGAAAAGACACCAGTATTGTCCAGCGAGCACGCAAGGTATTTCTCTCCTGTGGCCGCCAAAACATTCACCTCTCTTTTCTGTTCTGTGACTGAGGAGCAGCCCCTCCCCTCTCTCCTCATGTGCAGCAGCACTGCGCAGCTGCGCTCGTTGTAAACCAACCAATCAGTGCGCAGCTCATCTAAATATTCATGAGCATACCATATAAGGGAGAAAACCTATGGCTATTTCACAGGGTTGCATTAGCGCGCATAGAACAGCATCTGGGCCATTTTCAGCCCAACCGATGTTACGTACCCTATTAGGAGACCTTAAGGAACAGTGTGAAATACCCTATATAATCATTCTATCACCCCTTTAAGATTCACAGAGAGTATTAATTTGCAGTTCAAGTCTCTTTTTTTTTCATGAAAAAAAGGAAGTAGCCATTCTCAGACCCAAGGTCAAGATGTGTTGTTTTTGCTTATTTCTTTTTCCAAGCAACAACTGCATGCAAGATGCTGTGATCCTGTCGGTCGTAACTGGCCTCACCTCAATCTATGCTGCCACAGTCACCTACACCATCATCGGCTTCAGGGCCACAGAGAAATATGACAGCTGTATCAGTGAGTGAGTAGTCAGAGGATGTGGGTTTCAATCTTTTTGGTCACTAAACTTCAAGACACCTGTAAAACTGTATTTTTATTTGTAATCATTTATGATAGCTTTATTGGGTCAAAACATACTATTTAGATTTGTAATGATGACTCCAGTAATCCAGAGTGACTAATCCGTGACATATTTTCTCTCTAGTAACATCATGACATTATTAAATGCATTTGAACTTCCTGAAGACAGCATCTTTACAAGCAACTACGACGCAGCCTTTAACCATCTCAACAGCTCCTCTCCTGATATTATTCTCGGCTTGGACATCAAAATCTGTGACCTGCAGACACTTCTCAGTGAGGTGACTGTATTGATGAATATCTGTCAGATTCCCAAGTTATTGGAATTCTTTACTCTTATCTAGGGCTGGGCAATATATCAATATTATATTGATATCGTGATATGAGACTAGATATCGTCATAGATTTTGGGTATCGTAAAACCGTAATATATTAAGTGTTGTCTTTTCCTGGTTTTGAAGGCTGCATTAGAGTAAAGTGATGTCGTTTTCTGAGCTTAGCAGACTGTTCTAGCTGTTCTATTATTTGCCTTTACACACTTTGTCATTAAATCGACATTTCAGATGATTATCAAAAATCTCATTGTGTAAATAATATTTTGTTAAAGCACCAATTGTCAATCCTACAATATCGTCGCAATATTGACATCAAGGAATTTAGTCAAGAATATCGTGATATCATGATATCGTGATTTTCTCCATATCGCCCAGCCCTACTCTCATCTGCATTACGACTAATGTGTGTTTGTACAGGGAGTGGAGGGAACAGGTCTGGCCTTCATCGTGTTCACGGAAGCCATCGCCAACATGCCTGGTTCTCCAGCCTGGTCTGTCCTCTTTTTCATCATGCTTTTCTGCTTGGGTATCTCAAGCCTGTTTGGCAACATTGAAGGAGTGGTGGTCCCACTGAAAGACCTGAATATGTTACCTCAAAAATGGCCCCAAGAAGCACGGACTGGTATTCTGTTTTGTAGTTTAAATAATCTACACATTGGCAGATGAGATGTATGGTGGCCCTGAGAGGTCAATGCACTGCAAATTAAGGAAACACATGCAAATAGACAAAACACAAGCAAATTAGGTAATGAAATTCTGTTACATTCAAGCCATTGCCAAATGAGTTGATACAAAGCTAATTAAGACTATCAGCTTTACAAAACTCTTTCTGTATTTCTCAGTATGGCCACGTTCAGAACATGTTGTCCTCCGGCGACTAGCACACAGAAACTCGAGTGAAGATAATTACCTCTCCTGAAGAGTCCATCATGTTTTTTTAATCCTCCGTGTCCTCCTTGGCTACAAGTAACTGTGTGGAGGGGCAGGGGAACATGTGCGATTACGGAAGGCTTGTGTCATGTGGATTAGAGGATGGATACCGGTTCGGACAGATATTTAGAAATGATGTTCGGGTTCGGGTCGGGCTCGGTCACATCAGCACGATAAGGCACTGAACATTTTAAATTTAAAACAGATTATTATGTAGGTCGCACCTGTGTTAACGTGCGTTTGTTGCCCCGTGTGCACTGCTGCGCTCATCTGTTGACATTTCCGAATGTCTTCCTACAGTTGCTTAATAAAAGCGGGCTTTCCACACAAACAAACGTACATGTGTCATTAGTATGAGGAAAACAAATTAGATTTTAACTGTGTCGGGCTCGGGTCGGACTCGGACATAAATATCTTAATGCCTGTTGGGCTCGGGCCGGGTTCGGTTACTGCTCTGTCGGACGCGGGCCGGGCTCGGACAGAAAAATGCAGCCCAATCCGCACTCTAATGTGGATGCAACAACAGTGTTGTCATTACTTAGAATTCCTCATGGGGGCGACAGAAACTACGCACTGTAGCTTTAAGTAACATAATCACTAGTTTGACAACACATGCACAGCATTTAGTGAAAATGCTGTAAATAGAGAAAAACAACCAAATTCAGAAACACGTTCATATGATAAAGAAACTGTTTCCAGGGACACTAAAAAGTGATGCACATGGCTGAAATGGACCTAGCGTTAGCCTTTTGCTTGTTTTTAGCCTGCCGATTCAGATATTGAAATACACACAATTCATTGTGGAACAGGCCAACGTTATGTTAGCTACCTATAACGTTATTGGTTACTTACAGAACCCGTAATAGAGGACAAGCCAGTTAAACTACTGGTAAGTTTGCTGATATGAATAATAAAATGACCTGCTTAACAACTAAGTAACTGCTGCCCATTCTTTCATTACATAAAGGGTCAGTTAGGTTAGCAGCAAATATCTGCAAATATATCTGAATCAGACGCTCACAATACACCAAAAAAACAAACATTTTAGCTGATTTTCCAACACCACTGATGGATAGCTGACTTCAACTGCATCTCATAACCCTTATTTGATAGCTCCTCGACTCCTCGGTTGAACCGGAAGTTGTTCTGTCCCTCCTTGGTAAAGGCTGTCTCAAAGCTCTTATTTCTGCCCTGAGGACCGAGGAGCGAGCATTGATGAGCTATAGGCGAGGATACACGAGAGAAGGCCTTCCCGGAAGCCGTGCAGCTGAAGGAGTTACTAACTCCGCCCAAACAGCCGACGTATTCATGTGACGCTTCAGAGGAAAGGACGTCTCATCTCTCTAAACACATTTGCTCGTTGCCTCTCTAGTCCCATGATTTCCTCGCGTCTCTCCCGTGCCTCCTCGGTAGGAGGAAGGGAGGCAAGTGGGGGACTCGAGGAGGCAATTTAAGGGCTATGAGATGCACCGTTCATAAGCCAAAAACCATGTGCATCACTTTTTAGTGTCCCCTGGAAACATTTCCGTTGTCGAGTGAGCTTCTTGCAGCGCAGTTCTGTATTTAGTTCTGTTTTCTCTATTTGCAGTGTTTTCTTTCTGTTTGAAACTGGTGTTTAACAAAGGTGGCAAAGATGTTTGTTTTTTTTATTTGCAGTTTTTTGTGCTCTCAAGACAAGTGTACAGATGAATTGGTTGTGTGATTCTTGTAATAAGGTGCATTGTTTTTGTGGACGCGCGTTTCAGGAGTAACGTGTGCTGTTGCCTTCATCATCTCCCTCCTGTTTGCGCAGCATTCAGGGATTTATTGGGTAACTCTCTTCGACAACTTTGCTGGATCTGTTCCACTTCTGACTATTGGACTGATTGAGATGATAGCGGTTGTATACATCTACGGCATAGACAGGTTAGTGTTTAAAGCTAATGTATTGCTTAATGTGGTATTTTATAAAACTGCCTACAGCTAAATTTCCATATTAGCAGCCATACATCTGCAGTCTGTTCTAAAAAGAGTGAAGCTGTACCTGTTATTGAGCAAACGATTATGTGCATTGCAGGGATCTCTTTGTGAAATATTAATAATAACCTTATTTAACCATTTTGTGTATTTAGTTAAAGCTTCACATTTTATATTTACAATGGAACAGACTTGGTGTAATTTTAAAGGTGTTGCTCTTTCTGACAGACCCACAGATGATCATCACCCAAATTTGCAGTTTCCCCTCTGCTTTATAAAGCGTTTTAGCGTATTTCCGTTCTTTGTTTACAGTAGTTTAACTGTTTATTGATTACTCTCTTTATATTGTATCTATTTAATTTAAGCCAGTGATATATGTTTTATACCCTCTATATTATATCTTCTATATGTGCTGCTGCTATCTTGGTTTAGGGCACTCTTGTAAAATAGATTGTTACTCTCAGCGAGGTGCTTTCCAAATTAAATAAAGTTATACAGCACATTATAATCTATATTAAACCCTCTTGTGTGGCAGGTTCAATGAGGACTTGGAGTTCATGGTCGGACATAAGCCTTCCATCTTCTGGCAGGTTACATGGAGGTTCATCAGTCCTCTAATCGTTCTGGTTATTTTAGTTTTCTACCTGGTGACACAAGTCCAAGAAGAGCTCACCTACTTAGTCTGGGATCCCAACTCTGTAAGCATCAGCTAACATGTCATCCTAAGCAGCCGTTGAATACAAAGCGCGCTAATCATACTGTTATGTGGTTTACAGGAGGAGTTCCCGTCTCTGGCATCCGTACCGTACCCTAAATGGATCTACGTGATCATCTTTCTTTTGGCGGGAGTCTCCAGTTTGACAGTGCCTGTGTATGCATTATGTAGGCTGGTCTTTCTTTGCTTCAAGAGCAAAAGCACTTTAAAAAGCAACCAATGTTGCACAAGGTGCTGTACAGAACAAAGTAGAAGTCATTTAAAACATTTAACATTTAAAACATGAAATAGTATCACAGTAAAAATGTTTGCACAAAAATGTCAGCCTCAGTTGGGAAAGGCCGAGGAAAAAAGGTGGGTTTTAAGAAGAGATGTAAAATTAGACAGTGAAGAAGCCTGTCTAATAGGCAGAGGTAGGTCATTCCATATTTTTGGAGCTGCCACAGCAAAGGCACGATCCCCTTTAAGTTTTCGCTTCGTTTTAGGGACACTCAGGCGCAGTTGTTCAGCTGACCTGAGTGAGCGGGTCGGTGTGTAGGGGTGAAGCAACTCGGACAGGTAGGATGGGGCAAAACCATTAAAGGATTTAAACACAAGTTAATTTATTTTAAAATGGATCCTAAAATATACGGGCAGCCAGTGGAGTGAAGCTAAAACGGGGGTTATGTGCTCATATTTACATGCTCCAGTTAAAAGACGCACCACAGCGTTTTGCACCATCTGGAGACGAGCAACAGATGAGGCACTGATGCCTACATATAGGGCGTTACAGTAATCCAACCGAGTGGTCACAAAGGTGTGTATTACTGTCTCAAAGTGCTGCCTAGGAAGAATCGGCTTTATTTTGGCTAACTGCTGTAGTTGGAAAAAGCCTGCTTTAACCACTGCCCCAATCTGTTTGTCAAGTTTAATATCGGAGTCAATTTTAACCCCTAAATTGATAACGGTTGGCTTGACATATTGGCATATATTATCGACAAAGGGGGTCCCAGTGTGGACACCAAAAACCATCACTTCCGTTTTTGTTTCATTAAAACTTAAAAAGTTAGAAGCCATCCAGGCCTTTATGTCATCCAAGCATTCGAGCAGTGGTCTGATACAGTTTTCTTTCTTCTTTTTAAGGGGCACATAGATCTGGCTGTCTGTTTTTCTATTTATATCCATGCACATGTTCTTAAAGGCTGTTACAGACCAACTAGACAGCCGACCGTTGGCAGAAAAGGCAGTTGGACAACCGGCCTTTTGGGTGACGCATTCAGAATACGATCTCATATTGTACTAAAATAGTTCTGAAAACATTTAAAGAGAGAAATAGGCCGTGCAGTTGCTGAATCTATCTTCATTTCAGATCGACAAAGGTCAGTTTAAAAGATTTTCGTCAAATTTTGAGAGGCTTAGTCACGGTCATCCCGCTTGCCATTTCCGGGTGAGTCACGACTGCCCTGTCTCCGACTGAGCATGTCAGGTCGGCCAAAATGAAGGCCGACAGCCCCTCCAACGGACGACGGCACGGAACACACCGAACAGACTCCAGTCACTGACCTCACCAGACTATCCAATGGCTGATTATCAGGTTGGTGTGTAGCTGCTTTAAAGCACAATACAGATTTTTTTTATTGATGCATTTAAGTAAAGTACTCATATTTCCATCTTTTGTGCAAATTCATTGCTGCTGTATCAATATACTGTACTTACTCATCACATTAATAAACCTGCTCATACTGTATGATTTCTTGTTGTATTGGACCTTTCTTAATTTAAAGCATTTAAACCCCTTTATCCTTGCCGTTGAAATAATTTTTCTCTGTGAATATGTTTGCTGACAGTATATAACTTTACAAGCAACCACTAATGAAATGTACAGCCAATATCTACCAATTTTTTTAAACGTCTACCTATCGAAAGATAAACAATATAGCAAATTGTAACTTTTCTAATGAAAATGGGCAAAAGGTAAACATTGTATGCATCTGATCTCTCAAAGCATGAACTATCTACAACTCTGAAAACTTTATCTTTCATTCCATCTCCATTTAGATATCACCTCATAACAGATATTGTAGTCTTTTTGTGATATGCACTTTGACGTCAGACGTTTGTTCCAATACAGTATAAATGTTTAAAGTGACTATATGTAACTTTTAAATGTTTCTGAAACTGTGTAATTTTCCATCTGCAAAACACTACCGCTTTTATCCAAAGGGGCGGCTGGAATCAACACAAACTGAAAGTTACATATAGCCACTTTAAACAAGCAATTGGGCAAGAGAGGGAGACCGCACACTGACAGAACACAGAGTGGTAGTAGGGTCAGCTGATGCAACAAAGCCCAACATGCTTTTGTTGGCTGATTAAACATCAACTGACTATCACTATTACTGGAATAATAAATCCCTTATTCAAGCACTCATCCACCTATGGTAAATATGGATCTATTGTATTATAGGCCATTCAATCAAACTGATTTAAGATTGTAGACTGATAGATTTTGCCCTTACAATAATAAACTGAAAGTTGAGATGGATTCATGCCAAACAGTTTGCACTAAATAACATAAGTAACAATAAGTAACTAAATTAACTAATCATTGATTATTAGTTTTATTTTTTTATTAGTTTATTTTATTAAAAGTTTTATTGATGTATGTTCCAGCCAAACTGAACTTTGCCTCTTGCTCATTCAATGCACTTGTTCGACTGCCAGACTATTTTCCTTTAATGATTCACAAAATATACACCTCTCCTTGTGCTCATGTCTTACATAATGCCTGAAAAAGATGACCGTCAAGTCATCAACAGAGTCTGATGAAGATGCTGACTTGAAATGTTAGTTGTTATTAACTGTCATACAAGCAGGCCCTCGTTAACCCTGGTATGTAATAAATGACAGTGTATGATCAACACAAGGCAGTGTAGGTTCAACTTTGGGCCTCAAGACTAGATAACAGAGCAGGAAACCATTAAAGGACCTAATCAATTCAGTTGAAATTGTGTTTTAGTGCTGAATCCCAAACAAAGTTGCAAAAAATAAATAAAAATAAAATAAAAAGCACACCTAGTACACACAGTAGTGGTGGAGCGCTCCCTGGAGCAGTGGATTCAAAGTCAGGATCTTCTTGTTGCGAGTGGACAGTGCTACTGTGCCATTGCTGTGTTTGTATAATGTGTGATCAAACTGAATGACGGTACTATAAAACAGAAATGCAGAGTGTGCAAGGGCTAATCTGTGGATTGCATCAGATGAAGTAAAAGATCGTAAACTTGTTTCAACAATGCACTGAGCCCTCACTTTGACTTCCAAGAACGATAGTGTAACATCTCAGCTTCAGTGGGGTCGCTATGAGACTGGTTCTTCCTAACCCAGGACTGGAAGACAGAATCCCTTCCTATGAGGACCTGGACAGGATGGAGAAGGAGGAAGCCGGGGACAGGCCCAAGTGGGACAACAAAGCCCAGTACATCCTAACTTGTGTGGGCTTCTGCATTGGGATTGGCAATGTGTGGCGATTCCCTTATTTGTGTCAAAGTCATGGAGGAGGTAAGAAGTGGTAAAAATGGGAAAGGGACATCTTATCATTATGGGCTGTCAATTCTTGAATGATTGTTTGACAAATTAAAGTGTGGTGGAGGTACAAAGGACTACCCATACCTATTTGGTATTCTTTGATCTTTCAAATATGATTTTCCTGGAGAGACTTACTGTATCGTAGCAGAATTATTAGATATCTGAACTGCGAACCCCTTCCTTTTCAAAAGATTCGCCTGTCCTTTGTGCATATTTTTGTGTTTCTTTTCAAATGTGGCTGTGTTAAGTGAGTCATTATGCATTTGAAGTAATCTAACAACTGAATCTGCCGATTTCTTTTAATTTAATTTTTTTTAAAATTTCAATTCAATTTTATTTATAGTATCAAATCATAACAAGAGTTATCTTGAGACACTTTACAGATAGAGTAGTCTAGACCACACTCTATAATTTATAAAGTCACAACAATTCTAGTAATTCCCCCAAGAGCAAGCATTTAGTGCGACAGTGGCGAGGAAAAACTCCCTATTAGGAAGAAACCTCGGCCAGATCCAGGCTCTTCGTAGGCGGTGTCTGACGGTGCCGGTTGGGGGTGTGATGAACAGTGGCAATAATAGTCACAATAAAGATAATGGAACAGTGACTAGAAAATGGTAGTCGTAGTAGTTCATGTCATAGCAGAGCACTGCAGGGCGTAACAGTGTGTAGCGTGGCGCAGCAGGGCATGGCTGGATGTAGCAGGTTCAGCAGGGCGCAGCAGGGCACCGTAGAGCGTAGCAGGGTGTAGTGAAGCAGGACCACGGCGACAGCTGCAACCAAGATCTTGGTGCCATCCTAATCCAACAAAATTTTAACTAGATGTTCACATTATGGATGGTAGAAATGGGAAAGATTCCCACGTGTGAATCTTGAAAGAAATCACTCTGTCAAACAACTAAAGACAGTTGAAGATTGCAAAGATTGTTATGTAGAGGATGAAAATACTGCACGATTGTACAATATAGCACTATTGCGAATAAATGTGGGGTTTTATTACCGTAAATGATTGACTTTGGCTGGTGTGAGGTGTTTGGGGGGGGAGGCTTATGATGGTCATAAATGCAACAATACAGATCTGTAATTGTACTACTTACCGATCATATATTTTGCAGGTGCGTTTTTGATTCCCTACGTGATCCTGCTGGTGCTGGAAGGAATGCCTCTCCTGCTGCTGGAGTTTGCCATCGGCCAGCGTCTCAGGAAAGGCAGCGTGGGAGTGTGGAGGGCCATCAGCCCTTATCTGACTGGTGTTGGTATGTAAAATAGGCACTGAAAAGATTTGTCCAAAGCAAAAAACATCAGTTAATGATTCTGTCCTACTCAGGTGTAGCCTCCATGCTGGTGTCCTTATTGATTGGACTGTACTACAACACCTTAATAGCCTGGATCTTGTGGTATCTCTTCAATTCCTTTCAAAGCCCACTGCCTTGGGCTCAGTGTCCTCTCAATGACAATGGGACAGGTATTTAAATATAAAGAGATTCTTATTAAGAACCCAAACTCTACTCATGATTAAAACACTTGAAGGACTGTGTCTCGCCCCTTCAGGATTTGTACCAGAGTGTCAACGAAGCTCCGCTGTGGATTACTATTTCTACCGAGTGACTCTTAATAGTTCAGCTTCCATTGTGGACTCTGGAGGAATCCACTGGCCCATTGTACTCTGCCTGCTAGCTGCCTGGACAGTCATGTGTGTCTGCTACATACGGGGGATCGGCACTTCAGGCAAGGTCTGTCAAACCTTTACACAAAAAACTGTTTTTTTCTGAATCACCACCGACTAATTATTTCACGATTTGCTTTTCTTGTCATGACCTCAGGCAGTGTATGTCACCGCCATCCTGCCTTATATAGTGCTGGCCATCTTCCTGATCCGAGGACTGACTCTTAAAGGTGCCCTGAGTGGAATAAAGTTCCTCTTCACACCAGATGTATGTTTTAAATCACTATCATAAAAAAAGGCAATTATATATCTAATAAAACAAAGACACATCACAATGTATGCCTCACTCTTGCAGGTTGATGAGTTGATGAAACCAACTACTTGGCTGGATGCAGGTGCCCAGGTCTTTTATGCCTTTAGCTTAGCTTGGGGAGGCCTCATCTCCTTCTCAAGCTACAACCCTGTTCAGTAAGAGACATTTATAGAAGCCCTGTTTTTATAACCACACAGCTGTTCTACTGTTATTTAGCTCACGATAAAGATAGTAGCCTGTCGGGGCACCTGGATAGCTCACCTGGTAGAGCATGCGCCCCATGTACAAAGGCTCAGTCCTTGTCGTATCGGCCGCAGGTTCGACTCCGACCTGTGGCCCTTTGCTGCATGTCATTCCCCTTCTCTCTCCTCTTTCATATCTTCAGCTGTCCTATATAATAAAGGCATAAAATGCCCAAAAATAATCTTAAAAAAAAAAAGAAAAGATAGTAGCCTGTCTCAGACATAGTGTGTGCCCTAAATCATTTTTTCTTTTTTTGCCAAGCAACAACTGCATGCAAGATGCTGTGATCCTGTCGGCCATAACTGGCCTCACCTCAATCTATGCTGCCACAGTCACCTACACCATCATCGGCTTCAGGGCCACAGAGAAATATGACAGCTGTATCAGTGAGTGAGTAGTCTCACATTGCCAGACCTATCTCCACAGTGCTGCAGAGAAAGGTCTGGGTCTATAACACATACATTCTGGGATAGGAGAAAAAAAACGCTCTGGGTTGTTTGCATTTCTTTACACCAACTAAATTGTCTTTGGTGGCGCTAAGCTCCGGACGCAGCGACGGTGGCTCTGCAAAATGGGTCTTGTGAAAGAACTTGTTTTGGTGGAACATTTGCGGTGTTTGGTGTTTTAAGCCCCTCCAACGTCGCCTTCCAGGCAGCGCGGCAATGGTTATGTTTAGGGTTAAGGTTAGGGTTAGCTGCCTGGAAGATGACATTAGAGGCTTAAAACACCATCGAGCAACATTTGCACCATGATTAAAGAAAAAGCCAAATACAATATTAAATAAAGTTAACTGTGCACACAATACAGTAACGTAAGCTATTTCATTTAGCTGGATACATGGTTAAACATAATTTGCTCTTACAAGTGTATCGCCGTGTGCAACGTTACTTCGTCCACAGCAGTCCCGCCAATCGGTCCCAAAACGTCCCAGTTAGATAGTAAATGCTGTAACGTTAAACAAATTCTTCGTAAATCTTACAATCATTCCCAGATAGAACCAAGCAGGCCTGCCTTGTTGGCCAATCCAAATTTTCTTTTTCGCTTTGATCCAGACTGAAATATCTCAGGGACTATGGATTACCTTTCTGTGACATTTGGTACAGTCCCTTTACAATAAGTATGGACAGGAGGAATAATTACAGCAACCAGTAAGTCTTTCAACGTAGGTATGGGCATGTGGGCATTGTATTAAGATACCTGAATCAATCCTTTCCAACAAGTCCTCCAAACCATACGAGAATATAGGTTTATTCCTACCCTCTAATATGACCCACAGGAGTGTTAACGTCACGTGGGATCTGGCAGGTGGGGAAACGTAAAGATCTCAAATTTGAATGTAACACTACTCCTTGTACTACTACTACACATCACTTAAAGCAAACTCACTTTTACAGCTAGTTCACCTGCTACTCTCGCTATTTCCTTCTTCCAAAACAGCCAGGAGTTGAGTTTTCTTTGAGACATAATTATGACTGGTGTGATAACTGTTGTCTTGGGTTAAAATCAGACATTACGCTACTCACTTCCGGTTACGCATATGACGCGTATTTTCAAACGGGACATGAACAGCGTCCTCCTGGGTGAAAGTCCTGTTTGTTTGTGACCCATCCACCACCTCAACCTGCCTCCTCACGCGGAATGTGTCGCTTTTATACTTTGTCACATTAATTGCTGCTTTGCTCCCGTAATAATTGTGAGAGGCCTTTACACTATAAACATATGAGTCGTAATCCAGAGTGACTAATCCGTGACATTTTTTCTCCCTAGTAACATCATGACATTATTAAATGCATTTGAACTTCCTGAAGACAGCATCTCTACAAGCAACTACGACGCAGCCTTTAACCATCTCAACAGCTCCTCTCCTGATATTATTCTCGCATTGGACATCAAAATCTGTGACCTGCAGACACTTCTCAGTGAGGTGACTGTATTGATGAATATCTGTCAGATTCCATGTTGTTATTGTATTTTGCTCCTAACTGCATTACGACTAATGTGTGTTTGTACAGGGAGTGGAGGGAACAGGTCTGGCCTTTATTGTGTTCACAGAAGCCATTACCCAGATGCCTGGTTCTCCAGCCTGGTCTGTCCTCTTTTTCATCATGCTTCTGTGCTTGGGAATCTCAACCCTGTTTGGCAACATTGAAGGAGTGGTGGTCCCACTGAAAGACCTGAATATGTTACCTCAAAAATGGCCCCAAGAAGCACTGACTGGTATTCTGTTTTGTAGTTAACAATCTGCATATCGGCTTTGCAACCCCAGATTCATTGTCTGATTCTTCTTTTAACACGAGCGCTCTTGTTTTTGTGGACGTGCGTTTCAGGAGTAACGTGTGCTGTTGCCTTTGTCATCTCCCTCCTGTTCGCGCAGCATTCAGGGATTTATTGGGTAACTCTCTTCGACAACTTTGCTGGATCTGTTCCACTTCTGACCATTGGTTTCTTTGAGATGATAGCTGTTGTATACATCTACGGCATAGACAGGTTAGTGCATATTTAAACTATTTTAGCTTCACAATGTCCGTCTGGGTTTGCTTTTTTCATCTTGATACTTGCTATAGAATAAAGGCTGATTTATGCTTCTGAGTCGAATCGACGGCGTACCCCAGCAGACCCCTCTGCGTCGCCCGAGCCATCCGCTGTTGCTCGACGGGTACCTCCTAAAATTTGTAACTTCATGTCAAGGCGACGCAGACCGCAAGGACTGTGATTGGTCAACTCGTCCTGTGTGTTGATAGTTGGTGTTTCAATCAGCCTACTGTGGGGAGTAGCAACATGCTAGTTCACTAACATAAGCTTTGCAAATAAACTCAGACATATTTTGGTTACCATGACGGGGGTTATCCGTTTGTAAAGTGTCTATATGTCAGTAACGTTTTGAAATTAGCACTTCGCCAGCAAGCAGTACTTTGTGGGCAGCTGTGCTAAAGTTTGCTTGCTAACATAACATAAACTGGCTGGC